>NC_135954.1:969248-1081748 GCF_053455715.1 Rhinoraja longicauda | reverse complement strand
GTCTCTATAAGATCCCCTCTCATCCTTCTAAAACTCCAGTGAATACAAGCCCAGTCTTTCCAATCTTTCCTCATATGACAGTCCCGCCATCCCGGGGATTAACCCTGGTGAACCTACGCTGCACTGCCTCAATAGCACATTGGATAGGGACAAGGATGTGGAAAACAAGGAACCATGGACGCTGGCTTACAAAAGAAGACAAATCTTGGATAGGATAGGCTGAGAGGGAGATGGGCCAAATGCAGACAGGTGGGACCAGTCCTGGGAACTATAGGCCGGTGAACTTAACATCTCTGTAGGAAAATAAATGCAGATGCTGGTACAAATCGAAGGTATTTATTCACAAAATGCCTGGAGTAACTCAGCAGGTCAGGCAGCATCTCGGGAGAGAGAAGGTATGGGTGACGTTTCGGGTCGAGACCCTTCTTCAGACTGATGTCAGGGGGGCGGGACAAAGGAAGGATATAGGTGGAGACAAGAAGAATAGAGGGAGATCTGGGAAGGGGGAGGGGAAGGGAGGGACAGAGGAACTATCTAAAGTCGGAGAAGTCGATGTTCATACCACTGGGCTGCAAAACTGCCCAGGCAAAATATGAGGTGCTGTTCCTCCAATTTGCGGTGGGCCACACTATGGCCCTGGAGGAGGCCCATGACAGAAAGGTCAGACTGGGAGTGGGAGGGGGAGTTGAAGTGCTTGTGACGAGTGGACAGGTACATGGATAGGACAGGTTTGGAGGGATATGGACCAAGTGCAGGCAGGTGGGACTAGTGTAGCTGGGACATTGTTGGCCGGTGTGGACAAGCCAGGTGGGCGGAGGAATGGTTGATGGAATTTAATACAGAGAAGTGTGAGTTGTTGCATTTTGGGATGTTGAACACTCTCTAAACTCTCTGACTATATTCTGCACTCTGTATCTTCCCCTTTGCTCCACCTGTTGTACTTGAGTTCTTCTCTGTGGTGGAGAAGCTCGTGTGGTCCTGAGACCCCTGAGAGCGATGCCGTCTGGAGCTACGCTCCTGGTAGGGTCACCCATGGGGGTAAGGTCGAGGGGGAGGAGGGTCCCTGACAAAGAGCGATCCAACCAAGACCTCAACGGTGGAACAGGCGGAGGGAGGGAGGATGGCAGCTGACTTTAGTGGAGCGTCACAACGGCTGGGAAGGTGGATGGATGAAGGCTGCGGCAGAAAAGGGTCCCCGGTCGTCTTGGACTCCACGCCACTGGATCCTGACCCAGATCTGTCAAGGACCATGTGGTGGCTGTCTGTGCACCAGTCTCCCCACGTTAACAAAGTCACGCACAGGGGTCCCCACCCTATGGAGAGGACAGTTCACACTCGCCTCCAGTGACCACCGATGATGACCTTCTGATCTGGCTGGATAGCATTGCAACCACAAAGCTTTTCACTGTACCTCGGTACACACGACAATAATAAACCTAAACCTTCCAAGAAGAAAGATCACACTATGGCGAGTCCGAAACTTGCTAGTTGTAGACGAAGTTTATTGCAGCCGCAATACACGAATACAGAATCAAAACAACAAGTTACAGGACAACCCAATATAAACTTACTGTCTTCCTTGAAGACTTCGCCGAACTGGCTAAATCGGGCGCCAAACGCGCACCTGAACATCGCTGGCCAATCAGCGATGTCGTTTGCTGGACCAATCCTCATGGTCGCGTTCCCACATGACCTCGCTGGCCAATCCGAGGGTTCGACGACCTGGACCATTCTCTATGGTCGCTACATGACCCCCCCCAGAACCCGAGGTGCGGAACCTAGCAGGGAGCCGGATTTCGCGACCATAACGAGTACGGAGAGGGACAGCCTGAACCACAGGAGCCGGAGGTTCCGGACTTGGTGGAACAGCCGGAACGGGAGGTTCTGGAGGAACTACCGGAACGGGGGGTCCTGGAGGAACTGCCGAAACTGGGGGTCCCGGAGGAACTGTCGGAATGGGGGTTTGTGGACTGGGCGGAACTAACGGAGGTCGGCCTCGCCTAGGGGGTTTGACCGACCAGGACTGGTTGATCTGGGTCCAAATGGGCAGGTTTTGAGCCGGGACACCGAGACGAGTTCACTCTTGCCGCCCATGTCTAGGTGAAAGTAGCCGTTCCCTTACGTAAAACCCGGAACGGCCCTTGATAGACCCTCTGCAACGGGGCGCGATGGGCATCTTTACGCAAAAAAAACAAACTCACAGTCCTTCAGGGAAGACGGTTCATGTACCATGGGACACCCATGACGTGAAGTCGGCACTGGAGCCAGGGAGCCCCACCCGTTTCCCGGAGAGCTGCTAACACTGATGGGACTGTAGGGAGCAGGGCTGAAGTGTCCGGAAACAGATCTCCAGGTACTCGAAGGGTCGAGCCATATACTAGCTCTGGCGGACGACGCACCGAGATCTGGCTTAGGAGCCGTCCGGATGCCCAACAGAACCCAAGGGAGCTGGTCTACCCAGTCTGGGCCTTCAAGCCTTGCACAGAGGGACGCCTTAAGTTGGCGGTGGAACCTTTCTACGAGTCCCATTTGCCTGGGGGTGATATGCAGTTGTGGGTTGTAATTTGGACCCGTACAGTTTCCGACCAGCACGGCCCAGAGGGACGAAGTGAACTGTGGTCCTCTGTCAGTTGTAATAACTGCCGGGACCCCGAAACGAGCTACCCAATGAAGGGCCAAAGTCCTAGCACAAGACGCTGACGAGATATCACACAATGGGAAAGCCTCTGGCCACCGGGTGAACCGATCCACCACCCGTGAGGAGGTGGGTGTAGCCCCGGGAGGAAGGCAAAGGCCCGACCAAATCCACGTGGATGTGGAAAAAACGAAAAGCCGGGACTTCGAAATCCTGTACGGGGGGCTGGACGTGGCGCTGGACCTTAGCGGTCTGACAGGGCACGCAGGAACGTGCCCATCCCGCTACCTGTTTCCGCAGGCCATGCCAGACAAACCTCTGCTGCCACCAAGGCAGAGGTGGAGCGGATGGACGGGTGCGCCAGCCCATGAATGGCATCGAAAACCCGGCGCTGAAGGGAGGGCGGTACTACCGGCCTGGGACGAGGAAGAGAAACATCGCACCAGACTTTCGTGCCTTCCGACCCACAAGCTACCTGGGCCAACTTCAATCCCGAAGTGGTGGGACTGGTACGTCGAAACGGTATCCGCCAGGAGCTGTGCCTCCGCGAGCTCCTGGGGATCCACTTCGCAGATCCACCGCCGAAATAGGGGAAAAGCAGGTCTAGACAGGGCGTCAGCAAACGGCATTAAGCTTACCTGCGACATGACGGACATCGGTGGTAAATTCGGAGATAGCAGTCAGGTGCCGCTGCTGGCGGGCCGACCCATGGGTCAGACAATTTCAAAAAAGCAAATGTTAATGGCTTGTGGTCCGTAAATGCCACAAATGGGCGGCCCTCGAGGAAATACCTGAAATGACGAACAGCTAAATAGAGAGCTAGAAGCTCTCGGTCAAATGCGCTATATTTCAGCTCGGCCGAATTTAGTTGCCGGCTGAAAAACGCTAAAGGCTGCCAACGGCCACCAACCTGCTGCTCCAGAACCCCGCCCACCGCCACGTCAGAGGCGTCAACCGTCAGGGCCGTGGGGGCGGAGGGGCTCGGATGGACCAACATGGTGGCGTCTGCCAAGGCTGCCTTAGCTGCCGTAAAAGCCGACTCTGCGGTCGGGGACCACAACACAACTCTACCGGATTCCCTGCAAGGCATTGAAAAGTGGGCGCAGGACTCGCGCCGCTGCCGGAACGAATCTATGGTAGAAATTAACCATGCCTACGAACTCCTGCAGCCCTTTTACTGTGGTGGCCTGGGAAAAGCCCGGATGGCTTCCACCTTCTCGGGCAAAGGGACAGCGCCGGCAGGGGTAATTCTGTGTCCTAGAAAATCGAGAGCAGGCTGGCCGAATTGACATTTGGAGGGTTGGATAATGAGCCCGTGGTCTTGGAGCCGCTGGAACACGGTCCGCAAATGGGCCTGGTGTTCTTGCACTGAGGGGCTGGCTACCAGGATGTCGTCTAAATAAATAAACACAAAGGGTAAACCCCGGCCCACGCGGTCCATCAGTCGCTGGAAAGCCTGTGCCGCGTTCTTTAAACCGAAAGGCATACGCAACCATTCAAACAACCCGAACGGAGTAATAGTTGCAGTTTTTTGTATGTCCTCACGGTCGCACCGGAATCTGATGGTATCCTCGCACCAAATCGATTTTGGAAAACACCACCGCTCCTTCCAGCCCAGATGAAAAGTCCTGTAGGTGCGGTATGGGGTTAGCGATCAGCCGTGGTGACAGCATTGAGACGCCGATAATCGCCACATGGCCTCCACCCCCCAGATGCCTTGGAGACCATGTGTAACGGCGAGGCCCACGGGCTGTCAGACTGACGGACAATTCCCCATTTCCTCCAGCTTCCTGAACTCCGCCCTTGCCACCACCAGTTTGTCTGGCGGTAGTCTCCTGGCCCGAGCGAAAACGGGAGGGCCTTCAGTGCGGATGTGATGGACCACACCGTGCTTAGCTGAAGGTGCGTCAAAACGTTGGACGAGCAGCTCTGGGAACTCTGCCAGAATCGCAGCATACGAGTCGGGGGCCGCGACGACGGCCTGGACAGTAGGGCTGGGCGAGGAGGCGATTGCCGGAGCGACGTGCTCGTCTTCAGCAGCGGGTCGGAGGTCGTTACCGCGGACATCAGGAACCAGTGAAAAAGCCCAGAGAAAATCTGCGCCCAGGATCGCTTGTTTGACGTCGGCTATGATGAATGGCCATTCGTACGTGCGGAGGCCTAACGCAAGGGACATCTTCCGTGTGCCGAAAGTGCGAATTGGGCTGCCATTAACCGCGATGAGGGTGGGACCTGTCTTACCCGATCTGGTTTCGAGGTCGGTCGGCGGCAACTATGCTGACGATGGCTCCGGTGTCTACCAAAAATTCTGTGTCCGTGAATCGATCATGGACATAGAGGCGCCGGTTCTGGCCAATCGTAACTGCCCCTATGTACGATCGGCCGAGGCATTTCCCGCGAAGGTACAAGGCAAACGACAGTTGCGGGATTCGTTACCCCATCGTAGGTGATAATAGCACCAGCCGCGCTTGTGCGGATCTTTTTGGCGGGGCTTTCGGAGAATTGGCGGGAGACGTGGCGCCATCTTGCCGTCACTGTGGCGTGGTCACCGATGTCGAGACTTTGTTGATGGAATCACTTGCCTTGTTTTTTGCCGCTATGAGCGCGTCCGCTTTCGCTGCATATGCTTCGGGGTCCTAAAAGAACAATCCGTAAGCAGCAGTCGACATCCTTGGAAGTTTCTCGCGGAATGCCTGTTCAAACATCGGGCAATCCGTATGCTCACCGGCTAGCATCATCATTTCAGCATGCGGACGGAAGGCAGTTGGTCTCCAAGATCCGGTAGGTGCAGAAGTTTTGCCGCACCACCATGCTTATTTAACCCGAAGGTTCGCAGTAATACCTTCTTCATGGTTTCGTATTTGTCTTCCGCAGGTGAATTTATGATAAACCGCATCATGCGCTTGGTTGTGTCCGGCGATAGAGCGCTGACGAGGTAGAAGTACTTCGTGGAATCGTCCGACACCTTCTTTATGTGGAATTGAGCCTCGGCGTGGATAAACCAAGCTTGCGGTGCGTACGTCCAAAATAACGGAAGATGAACGCCTGCCGCGCTTGACTCCGGTGTGCCCTGCTCGGTCATCGTCAACGAGGCGTCGGGTTCCTGCTCAGTCGGTGATCGTCCAGATCACGTCGGGGTCACCAATATGGCGAGTCCGAAACTTGCTAGTTGTAGACGAAGTTTATTGCAGCCGCAATACACGAATACAGAATCAAAACAACAAGTTACAGGACAACCAATACAAACTTACTGTCTTCCTTGAAGACTTCGCCGAACTGGCTAAATCGGGCGCCAAACGCGCACCTGACATCGCTGGCCAATCAGCGATGTCGTTTGCTGGACCAATCCTCATGGTCGCGTTCCCACGTGACCTCGCTGGCCAATCCGAGGGTTCGACGACCTGGACCATTCTCTATGGTCGCTACAACACCACACTATGCAACCCTCTACAAAAACACTCACCCAGAACAAACTACAGACTGCATGCTATGTCCAAATGCTGCTGGAATCATTTTAGGGAAACAGCATGAAAACAGCGTCGACCAGTGATCCCCGCATCTGCACTAACACTATCCCACACACACTGGGGACCATTTACAATTACACCAATTACACCAAGCCAGCGATCCCCGCATCTGCACTAACACTATCCCACACACACTGGGGACCATTTACAATTTTTACCAAAGCCAATTAACCTACAAACCTGCACGGCTTTGGAGTGTGGGAGGAAACCGGAGCGCCCGGAGAAAACCCACGCAGGTCACGGGGAGAATGTACAAACTCCGTACAGACAGCGCCCGTAGTCGGGATGGAACCCGGGTCTCTGGCGCCGTGAGGCAGCAACTCTACCGAGGAGTTCCGCAGGGAACTGTGCCAGAACCTCTACTGTACTATAAATGACTTGGACATTAACGTAGACAAAGTGTGCAAGAAGGAACTGCAGATACTGGTTTACACCGAAGATAGACACAGAGTGCTGGAGTAACTCAGCAGGTCAAGCAGCATCTCGGGAGAGATGGAATGGGTGACGTTTCGGGTCGAGACCCTTCTTCTGACTGATCTGACTCAAAACGTCACCCATTCCTCTCCTGAGATGCTGCCTGTCCCGCTGAGTTACTCCAGCATTTTGTGTCTACCTTCGATTGAAACCAGCATCTGCAGTTTTTTTTTTCCTGCTGCGGGTGGGATAGCGTGAGTGTGCGGGGATCGCTGGTCGGCGTGGACTCGGTAGGGAAGGGCCAGTTTCCACGCTGTATCTCTAAACTACACTAAACTACCACTGGAGGTGTGGTCCACATCCTGGGAATGGGATGTGTGGAGGAATCTGAGCCCAGTATGGCAGATGGGAGTTTGTAGTCTGGTGCATAATACTCAGTGGTTAAAGATGCACAAGCAGCAGGGTGAGCTGTCTGTCCAGCGGTAGAGTTGCTGCCTTACAGCGAAGGCAGCACCGGAGACCCGGGTTCCATCTTATCGAAACATATAAGATTATTAAGGGGTTGGACACGCTAGAGGCAGGAAACATGTTCCCAATGTTGGGGGAGTCCAGAACAAGGGGCCACAGTTTAAGAATAAGGGGTAGGCCATTTAGAACGGAGATGAGGAAGAGCTTTTTCAGTCAGAGAGTGGTGAAGGTGTGGAATTCTCTGCCTCAGAAGGCAGTGGAGGCCAGTTCCTTGAATGCATTCAAGAGAGAGCTAGATAGAGCTCTTAAGGAGTCAGGGGGTATGGGGAGAAGGCAGGAACGGGGTACTGATTGAGAATGATCAGCCATGATCACATTGAATGGCGGTGCTGGCTCGAAGGGCCGAATGGTCTACTCCTGCACCTATTGTCTATTGTCTATTGTCCATCCCAACTACGGGTGCTGTCTGTATGGAGTTTGTACGTTCTCCCCGTGACCAGCGTGGGTTTTCTCCAAGATCTTCGGTTTCCTCTCACGCTCCAAAGACGTACAGGTTTGTAGGTGAATTGGCTTGTCACTAGTGTGTGTAGGATGCGGGGTGATCGCTGGTCGGCACGAACCCGGTGGGCCGAAGGGCATGTTTCTGCGCTGTATCTCAAACTAAAACTGAATGCAGCGTCAGAGTCCACAGACACTGAGACAAGCGACATAGAACCTGCGCCTGTCCTCACACCCTCTGCTGGCAGTAGTTTATCATTGCTTTATCACTGCCACTTGTGCAGAGATGCAGTGAACAGCTCTCCAGTATGAGGACTGGACAAGCTAGATGCAGGAAAAATGTTCCCAATGTTGGAGGAGTCCAGAACCAGTCTTAGAATAAAGGGGGGGCTATTTAGAACTGAGATGAGGAAAAACTTTTTCACCCAGAGAGTTGTGAATTTGTGGAATTCTCTGCCACAAAAGGCAGTGGAGGCCAATTCACTGGATGAATTTAAAAGAGAATTAGATAGAGCTCTAGGGGCTAGTGGAATCAAGGGATAGGGGGAGAAGGCAGGCACAGGTTACTGATCGTGGATGATCAGCCATGATCACAATGAGTGGCGGTGCTGGCTCGAAGGGCCAAATGGCCTCCTCCTGCACCTATTTTCTATGTTTCTATGACAGGAGAATGGGGTTGAGAGGGAGAGATAGATCAGCCATGATTGAAAAGCAGAGTAGACTTGATGGGCCGAGTGGCCTAATTCTACTCCTATTCCTTATGACCTGATGACCTATCGTGTATGAAGGTAGACAAATCTCTAGGGCTTGATCAGATATATCCGAGGACATTGTGGGAAACTAGAGAGGCCATTGCGGGAGCCTTGGTTGAAATTTATGAGTCGTCCTTAAATACAGGAGAGGTGCCGGGAGACTGGAGGGGGGCAAATGTTGTGCCTCTTCTCAAGAAGGGCTGCAGGGAAAATGCTGGGAACTATAGGCCGGTGAGCTTAACATCTGTAGTTGGTTCAGTTCAGTTTAGTTTATTGTCACGTGTACCGAAGTACAGCCAAAAGCTTTTGGTGTGTACAATCGAGCCATTTACAGTGTACAGATACATGTTAAGGGAATAACGTTTAGTGCAAAGTAAAGCCAGCAAAGTCCAATTAAGGATAGTCTGAGGGTTACCAATGAGGTAGATAGAAGTTCAGCACTGCTCTCTGGTTGTGGTGGGATGGTTCAGTTGCCTGATAACAGCCGGGAAGAAACTGTCCCTGAATCTGGAGGTGTGCGTTTTCACACTTCTGTACCTCTTGCCCGATGGGAGAGGGGAGAAGAGGGAGTGGCCGGGGTGAGACTGGTCCTTGATTATGCTGCTGGCCTTGCCGAGGCAGCGTGAGGTAAAGTTACTGGAGAGTCTTCTGAGGGATAGATTATACAGGCATTTGGATGGGCAAGGGCTGATTAGGGATAGTCAGCATGGTTTTGTACGTGGGAGGTCGTGCCTAGGGTTGCCAACTGTCCCGTATTAGCCGGGACATCCCCTATATTGGTTTAATGGGTATTGTTTCGGGTCGAGACCCTTCTCCAGTCTGAAGAAGGGTCGAGACCTGAAACGTATCCCATTCCTTCTCTCCTAGATGCTGCCTGACCCGCTGAGTTACTCCAGCGTTTTGTGTCTATCTTCGATTTGTACCAGCATTTGCAGTTATATCAATGGACTTCACCTCCCATGGTGCCATGCGGCGAGTGCACTACAGCTCCCATGATTCTGTGCGGCGAGTTACAGCTCCCATGGTGCCGTGCGGCAGGTGCACTACAACTCCCATGATTCTGTGCTTAGGACTACAGCTCCCATGGTGCCGTGCGCGAGTACACTATACCTCCCATGATTCTGTGCGGGTGGACTACAGCTCCCATGATTCTGTGCTTCTGACTACAGCTCCCATGGTGCCGTGCGGAATTTAGACTACACCTCCCATGACTCTGTGCGTTGGACTACAGCTCCCATGATGCCGCGGGTGCCCGGCGTGCCGCGCGCGGGGCGGGGGCTGCGGCCATTTTGTGCGGTCGCTGTTGTCGCTCAGTCGCTGCTCGCCGTCTCTCCTCCTCGTCTGCTCGCCGCCTCTTCATCCTCTGTACCGTTAGCCGCCGCGCAGCAGCATCCGCAGCATTTCGCTCCCTCCCAGTCTTCCACTAATATCGCATGTCCACTATTCAGAACCTCCAATCTTTTGGTGAGTTCCCCACCGGGGGGGGGGGGAGGGGGCGCTGCTCCGCTCCGCGTCGCGGGGCCCGGCCCTGCCCTGCCCGGTGCAGTCCGCCCTCCCCCGGGGCGCGGGGTGTGTGAGAGTGAGTGAGTGAGTGAGTGAGTGAATGTGAGGCCCGGGCCGGGCCGGGGCGGGGGGTGTAAGTGAGTGAGTGATGTGAGTGAGTGAGTGAGTGTGAGGCCGGGGCGGGGGAGCGGCCGCGGCCGCTTTTGTTCACACTGCGATGCGCACAAAATGGCGGCCGCGGGGAGGAGGCGCGCGGGGGCGCGCGTTACTGGGAGCGGGCGGGCGGGGGCGCGCGTTACTGGAGCGGGCGGGCGGGGGCGCGCGTTACTGGGAGCGGGTGCGGGGGCGCGCGTTACTGGGAGCGGAGGCGGGGGCGCGCGTTACTGGGGGCGGGGGCGCGCGTTACTGGGAGCGGGCGGGGGCGCGCGTTACTGGGAGCGGGCGGGGCGGGGGCGCGCGTTACTGGGAGCGGGCGGGCGGGGGCGCGCGTTACTGCGGGCGGGCGGGGGCGCGCGTTACTGGGAGCGGGTGCGGGGGGCGCGCGTTACTGGGAGCGGGCGGGCGGGGGCGCGCGTTACTGGGAGCGGGTGCGGGGGCGCGCGTTACTGGGAGCGGAGGCGGGGGGCGCGCGTTACTGGGAGCGGGTGCGGGGGCGCGCGTTACTGGGGGCGGGGGCGCGCGTTACTGGGAGCGGGCGGGGGCGGGGGCGCGCGTTACTGGGCGGGGGCGGGGGCGCGCGTTACTGGGAGCGGGCGGGGGCGGGGGGCGCGCGTTACTTGGAGCGGGGGGGGCGGGGGCGCGCGTTGCGGGGGGGGCGTTACTGGGTGCGAGGGCGCGCGGGTCCCGGGGGGGGGCGGGGGCGCGCACTACTGGGGGGAGGGAGGCGCGTCCCCGCGAGTGGGCGGGCGGACGGGGGAGAGAGAAGGGGGTGACAGTTGGGTGGGGGAGGGGATGACGGGGAGGGAATGGGGGTGATGGTGGGGGAAAGGGAGTTCCAGGGGGGAGGAGTGCAGTGTCAGTGGTGGGGGAGGGGGGGGGGGGGGGCACCAATTCCGGGGAGACGATGGGGGACAAATGCGATGTGGGGGGGGGGGGAGATTCACCATGGCCGGGGGGAGTGTGAGGGGAGAGGGTGCATAGATATCCACAGTGCAGCAGCAGTACTGGAGAGGCTGGGGGGGGGGGGGGGTGCAGCAACTGCCTGGGCTGTGGGGCTGAGACACTGCCCTTCTACGGCACAGTGCTGTGGGAAGGTGCATGCATGAGGGACTGCATGTTTATAGCCCAACAGCAGCGGTTGGTGCAGTAGCAGCAAGGCTAAATAACACTGGGAGGATTTGTTGCCAATAGGCCCCCATTTTGAATTGTATAATTCACATAAGTTTCCAATAAAGTTGGCAAGCTTATCCAAATGTCATCTTCAGTCGGCTTGCAGCTCTCATTTAGGATTCATCACCAGGTCTTTGGGTTCATAGGGTCATATGGAGCACAATTTGGCCATTCGGCCCATCAAGTCTACTCCACCATTCAATCATGGCTGATCTATCTCTCCCTACCTAACCTCCTTCTCCTGCCTTCTCCCCATAACCCCTGACACCCGCACCAATCAGGAATATGTCTATCTCTGCCTTAAAAATATCTACTGGCACTGACTTGTCCTTGACAGAATTTATTTTGTCAGAGGGTGGGGAATCTGTGGAATTCTTTGCCACAGACGGCTGACTAATGAAATTCCTCCTCGTCTCCTTCCTAAAAGAACGTCCTTTAATTCTGAGGCTGTGACCTCTAGTCCTAGACTCTCCCACCAGTGCAAACATTCTAGAGGCCAAAATGAGGAACAATTTTTTCACCCAGAGAGTTGTGAATCTGTGGAACTCTCTGATACAGAAGGCAGTGGAGGCCAATTCACTGGATGTTTTCAAGAGAAAGTTAGATTTCGCTCTTAGGGCTAAAGGAATCGATGGAAAAGCTGGAACGAGGTACTGATTGTGGATGATCAGTCATCATATTGAATGGCGTTGCTGGCTCAAAGGGCCGAATGGCCTACTCCTGCACCTATTTTCACTGTTTCCACATCCACTCTATCCAGGCCTTTCACTATTCTGTACGTTTCTGTGAGGTCCCCACTCATCCTTCTAAACTCCAGCGAGTATAGGCCCATTGCCGACAATTCGACTTGCAGATTAATATTTTGGGAATCCTGCATCAGCACTCCCAATTCCCTTTGAACCTCTGATTTCTGGATTCTCTCCCCAGTCTACGCCTTTATTCCTACTACCAAAATGCATCCCTCCACACTTTGCTCCATTACAAAATCCTCCTCATGACCTACAAAGCCCTCCATAACCTGGCCCCATCCTACCTGACTGACCTCCACAGGCACACTCCCACCTGCACCCTCCGCTCTGCTACTGCCAATCTCCTATCCCCCCCCATCCGGACCAAACTCAGATCCTGGGGGGACAGGGCTTTCTCCATCGCTGCTCCCACCCTATGGAACTCACTACCCCAAACCGTCAGAGACTCCTCCTCACTCACCACATTCAAAACATCACTGAAGTCTCACCTGTTCAGTACTGCCTTCAACCACTGAAGGTCACCTCACCTTCTGTCTCCTTTCTCTGTTCGTTTACTTATTTATCTATTTATTCACTTCCCTATGTTCTTTAAATCCCAGTAAAGTGTCTGAGTGTATGAAAAGTGCTATATAAATGTAATACATTATTATTATTATTATATTCCATATGCCACTTCTCTGCCCACTCTCCCAATCTGTCCAAGTTCTTCGGCAGAGTCCCTGCTTTCTCTACACTACTGCCCTTCCGCCTATTTTCATATCATCCGCAAACTTGGTCACAAAGCCAAAGGGTGGTGGTTTCAGGTTGGGACCCTTTCTCGGTCTGAAGAAGGGTTCTGATCCGAAACGTCACCTGTCGATGTTCTCCAGCGATGCTGCTCCACCCACTTGAGTTCCCCCAGCACTTTATCCTTTTTTAGTAAAGTCGCACCTGCAGTCATTAGGGTTAGTAGGCCATTAGGCAGGTGTTATTTGTATTTTGGGCAGGTTTTTCTATGCTTCTAAGGTGCCATTTTCACCCCTGCTGTATTGTAGACCTCTTTGTAAGCCTGGTTTGGATTTTGAGCAGGGGTTTCTGTGCTTCTGAGGTGCAGGCAGTGAAGAAAGCTAATGTAATGGCATGTTGGCCTTCATAATGAGAGGATTTGAGTATAAGAGTAAAGAAATCCTTCTGCAGTTTAGGGCCCTGCTGAGACAACATCTGGAGTATTGTGTGCAGTTTTGGTCTCCTAATTTGAGGAAGGACATCCTTGCTATTGAGGCAGTGCAGCGTAGATTCACGAGGTTAATCCCCGGGATGGCGGGACTGTCGTTTGAGGAAAGATTGGAAAGACTGGGCTTGTATACACTGGAGTTTAGAAGGATGAGAGGAGATCTCATAGAGACGTATTAAATTATAAAAGGACTGGACAAGCTAGATGCAGGAAAAAAGTTCCCAATGTCGGGGGAGTCCAGAACCAGGGGCCACAGTCTCCTTGGGAGGCCATTTAAAACTGAGGTGAGAAGAATCTTTTTCACCCAGAGAGTTGTGAATTTGTGGAATTTTCTGCCACAGAGGGCAGAGGAGGCCAAATCACTGGATGAATTTAAAAGAGAGTTAGATAGAGCTCTAGGGGCTAGTGGAATCAAGGGATATGGGGAGAAGGCAGACACGATGAGCCATGATCACAATGAATGGTGGTGCTTGCTCGAAGGGCCAAATGGCCTCCTCCTGCACATATACTGGTCTCAATTTCTCATGTTGTTTCCCCCTGCAGTGATGCAGACCCCTTTGCTGACGCAACTAAGGGTGACGAGGGGAGGGGGAGGGGTGGGGAGGAGGTTTGGAGTGGGGGCAGATCTCTGTATTTCTCGTGTTGCAGACCCCTTTGCCGATGCAACTACGGGGAGGGGAGGGGGTGATGTTGGGGTTGGGACTGTGGGCAGGTCTCTATTTCTTGTGTCGCTGTGTTGCAGACCCCTTTGCTATTGTGATTGGGATTGTAGACAGGTCTCTGTATTTCTCACATGTTGTTTCCGCGTGCTATGTTGCAGACCCCTTTGCCGATGCAACTAAGGGTGACGATCGGCTCCCGGCAGGGACAGAAGAGTACATCCATATAAGAATCCAACAGCGTAACGGCAGGAAGACACTGACCACAGTCCAGGGCATCGCCGATGATTATGATAAGAAGAAGCTTGTGAAGGCCTTTAAAAAGGTAGTGTTTCTGCTTTGCTTGGAGTCACACAGCGCGGGAACAGGCCCTTCATCCCAACTTGCCCTCCCGACTGATAGAGCTGCTTTACACCAATATTTTGCACGGGTTGATAGCAGAGTTTGTGATTGTCATTGGCTGCAAGTAACATCTGATCCTGAACTGGTATAAAATGTTGCCTATCTTGTTTCTACGTTTTGATGTTGCTGGTCTTCCCTTGTTACCAGCTCCAAATACCTTTTCTCCCCGAAGATAGACACAAGATTTTGGAGTAACTCAGCGGGTCAGACAGCATCTCTGGAGAGAAGGAATGGGTGATGTTTCAGGTCTCAAGAAGGGTCTCGACCTGAAACGTCACCCATTCCTCTTTTCCAGAGATGGTGCCTGTCCCACTGAGTTACTCCAGCAGTTTGTGTCTATATCTTTGATATAAACCAGCATCTGCAGTTCCTTTCTACACTTTTCACCCCTATTGGGAGGTCACGCAGGAATCTGGACTTTGAGCTGAATAAAATGGTGCCACACATGACGGTGCCAACATTGTATGCAAAGTGAATAACTAATGTTAGTGACCAGCGAGCCACACACATTAACACTATCCTACACACACCAAGGACAATTTACAGTAGCATATTAACCTACAATCCTGTACGCCTTTGGAGTGTGGGAGGAGACTGGAGCACCAGGAGAAAACCCACACGATCACGGGGAGAACATACAAGCTCCGTACAGACAGTACCCGTAGTCAGGATTGAACCCGGGTCTCTGGCACTATGAGGCAACAACTCTACCGCTGCGCCACCATGGCCACCATTTGTTTTGCTTTGTACTTAATACTTACAGGACTGGATTGATCTCTAATGTTTTACCTACAAATCTTTTTACTGGATTTGCATTTACGTAGAAAATGGTTTTGTTTACTTCCTGAAAAAAGACTTTGGCATATTTCGAGGGATGTTTTGGGCAAGCAGCTGGTTGTGTGAGGGTTGTTTGCTTATTATCTTTGCCAACTTTTGACTTGTATCCATGGGTTGGCCTGGCGAGTGGGAATACCTGCAACCATAAGCACAGTCATAGAGTCACACAGTGCGCGGGGAAAAAGGCCCTTCAACCCAACTAGACCACACCGACCAATGTGCCCCATCAACACTCGTCCCACTTGCCTGAGTTTAGCCCTTATCCCCCTCTACCTGTCTAAACATTTCTTAAACGTTGTGAAAGTCCCTTCTAATGGAGCTGCTGCCTCACAACCCCGGTGGCCCTGGTTCAGTCCTCATCTCTGAAATGGAGCCCAGTGGCTCAGGGTTCAGTCCTCATCTCTGAAATGGAGCCCAGTGGCCCAGGGTTCAGTCCTCATCTCTGAAATGGAGCCCAGTGGCCCAGGGTTCAGTCCTCATCTCTGAAATGGAGCCCAGTGGCCCAGGGTTCAGTCCTCATCTCTGAAATGGAGCCCAGTGGCCCAGGGTTCAGTCCTCATCTCTGAAATGGAGCCCAGTGGCTCAGGGTTCAGTCCTCATCTCTGAAATGGAGCCCAGTGGCCCAGGGTTCAGTCCTCATCTCTGCTGCTGTTTAGAGTTTACGTGGTCACTCTGTAATCCTGGTTTCCTCCCACATCTCAAAGACGTGGGCTGGTAAGTGAACGGTATCCCTGTATTGGGGGGGGGGGGGGAGAGTTGGGACCGTGTATTTTAATGCAGTAACATTCTGATTTTCTCATTAAAGCATTCAAGCTAAATTGTGCATTTTGTGATAATCCAGCTTGACTCTTGAAAATAATTTAAAGAATAATATAAAGGACGATTTAAAGCTATTAAGGCAGTGCAGCGTAGGTTCACCAGGTTAATCCCCAGGATGGCGGGAAAGTCATACGAGGAAAGATAGGAAAGACTGGGCTTGTATTCACTGGAGTTTAGAAGGACGAGAGGGGATCTCATAGAGAGGTATATAATCATAAAAGGACTGGACAAGCTAGATGCAGGAAACATGTTCCCAATGTTGGGGGAGGCGAGAACTAGGGACCACAGTCTAAGAATAAAGGGGAGGCCATTTAAAACTGAGGTGAGAAAAAAACTTTTTCACCCAGAGAGTTGTGAATTTGTGGAATTCTCTGCCCCAGAGGGCAGTGGAGGCCAATTCACTGGATGGATTTAAAAGAGAATTAGATAGAGCTCTAGGGGCTAGTGGAATCAAGGGATATGGGGAGAAGGGTTACTGATTGTGGATGATCAGCCATTATCACAATGAATGGCGGTGCTGGCTCGAAGGGCCATATGGCCTTCTCCTGCACCTATTTTCTATGTTTCTATGTAAAGCATTGATTGAATGCATCAGTCGCACTTTGCCTGTAGTGCTCCATGCACTGTGAGGAGTAACCCGTGTGTGTTGTGTCCCTGCAGAAGTTTGCCTGCAATGGCACAGTGATTGAGCATCCAGAGTACGGTGAGGTCATCCAGCTGCAGGGAGATCAGCGGAAGAACATCTGCCAGTTTCTGCTGGAGGTAAGGATGCCCTTCCCTCTGTTCCAGCGCCAAGCTCTGCTGGCACGTTTGGCAGTGCAGCAGCGTGCTGCATTCTTTGTGCTTCTGTAAGGGGGGGGGGGGTGTCACTGCAGTGTGCGTGTTATGGCTGATCTCCATCCGCTAATGGGTTCCAAACCTTCGTTCACTCTGGTTAGTTTAGAGACGCAGCGCAGAAACAGGCCCTTCGGCCCACTGAGTCCGTGCGGGCCAGCGATCCCCGTACACTAATACTATCCTACACCAGGGACCATTTATAATTTTACCAAAGCCAATTAACCTACAAACCTGCACCTCTGGAGTGTGGGAGGAAACCGGAGCACCCGGAGAAAACCCATGCAGGTCACGGGGAGAACGTACAAACTCCGTACAGACAGCACCCGTAGTCGGGATGGAACCCGGGTCTCTACTGTGAGGCGGCAACTCTACTGCTGCGCCACCGTGCCGCCCTCTGCTCTTTAAATGGCGTTCAGTGTCACTGGTGTATTTTGTTTGCAGAGAGGTAACATTTCTTGTATAGTAATTGGTTTTTATTGCCTGTAGACAGAGCAAATTATCTTGATCTTTCTCCATTCTCCGTTACACTCAAACACCCTTCAGCCCAACTTGTCCATGCCGACCAAGATGTCCCGTTTGGCCCATATCCCTCAAAACCTGTCTTATCCACGTGCCTGGTAAAAGATGTGATAGTCCCTGCCTCAACTACCTCCTCAGGCAGCTCATTCCATACAGTCACCACCCTCTGCAGGTTCCTGTTAAATATTTCCCAATTCTCGCATTAAATTTTTCACCTTAAAACATGTGTCTTTCTCGATTCCCCTTCCATGTGTATTAGACTGAATTTACCCGATCTATTCCTCTGATTTTATACACCTCTATAAGATCACTCTTCATCCTCTTGCGTTACAAGGAAAAGAGTCCTAGCCTGCTCAACCTCTGCCTACAGCTCTGGCCCCACATCCTGGCAACATCCTCGTGAATCTTCTCTGCACCCATCCCAGCTTAATGACATTCTAGTAGGGCGGCCGTTCCTGAACACAGTGCTCCAGGTACAGCCCCATCAACTATCTGAAGAAGAGTCTTGACCTAAAACGTCACCTATCAGGGTCAGGCAGCATCTGTGGAGAACATGGATAGGTGACGTTTCACAGAGTGCTGGAGTAACTCAGCGGGTCAGGCAGCATCTGTGGAGAACATGGATAGGTGACGTTTCACAGAGTGCTGGAGTAACTCATCGGGTCAGGCAGCATCTGTGGAGAACATGGATAGGTGACGTTTCACAGAGTGCTGGAGTAACTCAGCGGGTCAGGCAGCATCTGTGGAGAACATGGATAGGTGACGTCTTGGGTCGGGACTCCTTCCAACCCGTATGCATATTGACACCATCTACGCTTCACATTCTGGTTCGGGACCCTTCAGACTGATTGTGGTGGTGGGGGGGGGGGGGGGGGGGGTGAAAGCTGGGAGTGGATTTGTGAGCACGTGCCTGATTGATTTTTCCTCTCTGTGTTTTGCTGACAGGTCGGTATCGTGAAGGAAGAGCAGTTGAAAGTCCACGGCTTCTGAAGGATGTGCTTCTCAGCTGAGGTTTCTTGTTGTGTGGCTGGTTCTCTTTACATTTGTTAGCTAATATATGTGGATATACACACACACGTACACACACACACACACACACACACACACACAAACATATATACGATGCAGCAATGAATTCTTGCAGTAAATGGACTTCCCATGTGATTGGATCTTCAGAGTATAACCGCAATATGCATGACAGAGAGAGTACGCTGTTCAGACGGGAACTCATCAGAAGACCACTATAAGATGGTAACAGAATGGCAGACATGTATATTTAGCACATTTCCAATGGAAATGTTTAGTGCTAATTGTTCTACTTAAATTTTTCCTGATTTTGAAGTTTTTGTTGTATTAAACCATGTATGTTGTATAAGGCAATTAACAATAAACCAGCTATGTATTCTGAACTTGGTGATCTGCAGTGTGTGTGGGTGTGCAGACTTCCAGCCGGCGTGTTTCGCTGTTCCCTTTACAGACTTCCCAAACCTGCCAAATTTGGCAGAAAGTGTCTGCTTTCTTATTTCATTTCCGCCATTCTGATTTCGCCTCACATTTTTCCGCAAACACATGCCCCTCTCCGCTGTACTCGCCGCGCGTGAGGTCCGTTGATGAGAGGGGGGTTGGGGTGCGGGGGATGGGGGCAGTGGAGTGGGAGTGGGGGGTGGGGGAGTGGATTTGGGGGGAATGGGGTGGGGGGGGAGTAGGGTTGCGGGGACATGGACCGTTGTGATTTGCTGTTGAAGACCACTGGAGCAAGTATGTCTTCAATGAAATTAGGTAAGTGCTGTTTTTAAAATGAAACTCTTTAGTCATACATTTTATGACCATTCTTTTATTCAATACCAAGAGAATTGGGATGTGTAAGGAAAAAGCAAAATAGAAAGAACAAAACAAAACAATTTTTTCTTTGTTGTAAAAAGTATTTCTGTTCAATAACCTTTCTATAATAGTAGAATATACTCATGATAGGCCTGACATTGTACATGTAGTCCAAGAACTACAGACCTTTGGAAATAATAGTCGTTTTTCACATGAGAATGTAGTGGAACGCCTACACGCATTTGGCGAGCATACTTTTGTTTGCCTAAAAGTTGCATTACGCGCCATATAAATTTTGAATTTTGGACATCAAAATTCAGAATTTGTAAAATCAAATGTTGGGAGGTCTGCCTTTATTTCATCATTTTTAGTTTAGTTTGCTGCTGGTGCTGCCGATATTAACACGTCATGATTTGCACTGCTGGTGTTTAGTTTGAAGATGCAGTATTGAGACAGATCAATGGGCAGTCACGGTGGCGCAGCGGTAGAGTTGTTGCCTTACCGCGAATGCAGCGCAGGAGACCCGGGTTCCATCCCCACTACGGGTGCTGTCTGTACAGAGTTTGTACGTTCTCCCCGCGACCTGCATGGGTTTTCTCCCAGATCTTCGGTTTCATCCCACACTCCAAAGACGTGCAGGTTTGAAGGTTAATTGGCTTGGAAAATGTAAAAATTGTCCTAGTGGGTGTAGGATAGTGTTAGTGTGCGGGGATCGCTGGTCGGCACGGACCCGATGGGCCGAATGGCCTGTTTCCGCGCTGTATCTCTAAACTAAAGATCCTTTTACACAGGGTAGAGGAATGAAGAAGCAGGCAGTAAGTTTGTGAGGGGAGAATCATACATGCCACATTTACAATAATCCCACCTGCCTATCCCTCTCACCCACCCTATCCATATACGTGTCATTTAAATGAGACTAGCTGCTGTGGACCTCCCCCCCCCAACTCACCCTCTCCATCCCCACTCAACCTAATGGTGCTCTTAAAATGGCAACCCCCTCTCCCCCAACTGCGCACGTGCAGATCCGGCGGCCATCTTACCGTTGTGACGCAAGATCAACACGTAAGTACAGCTGCTCCTCAACTTATGATGGGGTTCCGTTCTGAGAAACCCACCGGAAACAGAAAATATCGTAAGTCAAAATGCATTTAATCCACGTGATCAGGTGGTGGGAAGCGAGTGGCGGCGCGCCACAGGTCGCTGCCATTTGCACCATCACAAAGTTTAAATATCGTAATTGGAAGCATCGTATGTCGGGGAGCATTTGTACAAGATCAACGGCCCCCAACTGTGCAGGCCCCCGACCCGCTGGGTTCCCATTGTGACGTCAAACACAGAGGTATTACTGCGCACGCCTGGCTGACGGGCAGGGCAAGTGGAAAAGGGATTTATTAAAGTTTAAGAAGTGGATAACCTTTAAAATATAACAACCATTTGAACCGCAGGCCAATGGTGAGTAAGGTGGGCCTAAAATTGTCGCGCTATCGTGTACCGTTTTGGCTGTAGTTTGGGAACAAACAAACAAACAAACAAACGAGAGTGTTAGTATCTAGATAGGTAGATGGTTCCTGCCTCCACTACTACTTCCAGTAGCTCATTCCATACACCCATGTTAGTGTGCGGGGATCGCTGGTCGGAGCGGACCTGGTGGGCCGAAGGGCCTGGTTCCTCAGCGTAGAAATAGCCGCTGTTTGTACATGTGAGTTCACCCTACAGTGAGTGCCAGTGTAGCCATTGTCAACCCAACGTCATCCCTGACACCAAAGACAGACACAGAGCACTGGAGTAACTCAGCGGGTCAGAAACTAAACTGTGCTCCAAGATCTCTCTGATCCACAACACTCCCTGTCTACCTGTGACACCACTTTCAGGGGACTGTACCTGCACTCCTAGATCTCTCTGCTCTACAACACTCCCTGTCTACCTGTGACCACTTTCAGGGAACTGTACCTGCACTCCTCATCCCGGCTGGATGAGGCGGCTGATCTCAACCTCATTGGGACCTCCATGGCCGATCGACGGGTCGAATTTCCCCTTGCGGTCAGGGCTCTAGAACTCCGGCCCGGCTGGAGGGGGCAGATCCATTCCCGTAGCTGACTGCGGGCCGGTATCGGCCTAGGTGGAACGTTCCAGTACAGTTGGACTCCATTCTTGCTGTTGAGGGCGTGCAGCGTAGGTTCACCAGGTTAATTCCCGGAATGGCAGGACTGTCATATGCTGAAAGACTGGAGCGACTAGGCTTGTATACACTGGAATTTAGAAGGATGAGAGGGGATCTTATTGAAACATGTAAGATTATTAAGGGATTGGACATGTTAGAGGCAGGAAACGTTCCTGATGTTGGGGGAGTCCAGAACCAGGGGCCATAGTTTAAGGGGTAGGCTATTTAGAACAGAGATGAGGAAGAACTTTTTAGAAAATAGACAATAGGTGCAGGAGTAGGCCATTTGGCCCTTCGAGCCAGCACCACCATTCAATGTGATCATGGCTGATCATTCTCTGCTTCCTTCCATTAAGTCATTTTCACCCAGAGAGTTGTGAATCTGTGGAATTCTCTGCCTCAGAAGGCAGTGGAGGCCAATTCTCTGGATGCTTTCAAGAGAGAGTTAGATAGAGCTCTGAAAGATAGCAGAGTCAGGGGATATGGGGAGAAGGCAGGAACGGGGTACTGATTGTGGATGATCAGCCATGATCACATTGAATGGCGGTGCTGGCTCGAAGGGCCGAATGGCCTCCTCCTACACCTATTGTCTACTGTCTCGCAGGCCGTGACGTCTGTTGGTCTGTCGGCAAAACGGGTAATCCAGAAAGGTTCTGGAACCAAGAGTGCCGGGAGATCGGTGGTGGACCTGTGTTTGGCAGACCCAGCACAGGTGTACGGTGGATTGGTCACCGAGTCTACACTTGGTCTTGCCGATGTTCAGGAGGCCACATCAGGAACTCCAGATACAGTAGATGACGCTCAACCACGAGTTGTCTTTCAAGAAGATCGATTTGGAATCAAGAACCAGAGGACCGTTTTCAGGTGAGGGGAGACAGATGTAATTATATCGTAGAGTGTATAGACAATAGGTACAGGAGGAGGCCATTCAGCCCTTTGAGCCAGCACCACCATTCAATGTGATCATGCCTGATCATCCACAATCAGTACCCCGTGCCTGCCTTCTCCCCATACCCCCTGACTCCGCTATCCTTAAGAGCTCTATCCAGCTCTCTCTTGAATGCATCCAGAGAATTGGCCTCCACTGCCTTCTGAGGCAGAGAATTCCACAGATTCACAACTCTCCGAGTGAAAAGTTTTTCCTCATCTCCGTTCTAAACGGCCTACCCCCTATTCTTCAACTGTGGCCCCTGGTTCTGGACTCCACCAACATCGGGAACATGTTTCCTGCCTCTAGCGTGTCCAACCCCTTAATAATCTTATATGTTTCAATGAGATCCCCTCTCATCCTTCTTTCCAGTGTATACAAGCCTAGTCGCTCCAGTCTTTCAACATACGATAGTCCCGCCATTCCAGGAATTAACCTAGTGAACAGCAGAAGTGGCGGCGCCTAACGGCTGCGGCTCGCTAGCAGTCTGTTCGTCTTTTTTCCTTTTTTTTTTGCTGTGTGTCGGTGTTGTGATGGTTTTTGTATTTTTTTTTTTGTGGTTGTGTATGTGTGGGGGGTGGTGGTGTGGGTGGCGGGGGGTGTGGGGGAAACTTTTCTCTTCCTCACGGCGCGGGGTGCGGCTCGGCTGCGGGGCCTAACATTGCCCGGTGCGGCTCGGCCGCTGGACTTTACATCGCCCGGTGCGGCTTGGCCGCTGGGCTTTACATCGCCCGGTGCGGCTTGGCCGCTGGACTTAACAGTGCCCAGTGCAGCTCGGCTGCGGGGCCTAACATCGCCCGGTGCGGCTCGGCCGCTGGACTTTACGCCCGGTGCGGCTTGGCCGCTGGACTTTGCATCGCTGGTGCGGCTTGGCCGCTGGACTTAACAGTGCCCGGTGCGGCTCGGCCGCGGAACTTTTCATCGCCCGGTGCGGCTTGGCCGCGGGACTTTACATCGCCCGGTGCGGCTCGGCCGCTGGACTTAACAGTGCCCGGTGCAGCTCGGCTGCGGGGCCTAACATCGCCCGGTGCGGCTCGGCCGCTGGACTTAACATCGCCCGGTGCGGCTCGACCGCGGAACTTTTCATCGCCTGGTGCGGCTTGGCCGCGGGACTTTACATCGCCCGGTGCGGCTCGGCCGCTGGACTTAACAGTGCCCGGTGCAGCTCGGCTGCGGGGCCTAACATCGCCCGGTGCGGCTCGGCCGAGGGACTTAACATCGCCCGGTGCGGCTCGGCCGCGGGGACTGTGCGGGCCGGTCGGGGACGAGCTGTCTGTCTGTGGGCGTGGGGAAGAGAGTGGAAGTTTTGTTGCCTCCATCACAGTGAGGGGATGTTTGGAGTCACTGTGATGGACGTTTGTGTTGGGGTCATGTGTCTTGTGTTTTTATGACTGCTATGTAGTTTCGTTCGGTAAATGACAAATAAAGCTCTGTTATACTGTTATATGCTGCACGCCCTCAATAGCAAGAATATCCTTCCACAAATTTGGAGACCAAAACTGCACACAGTACTCCAGGTGCGGTCTCACCAGGGCCCGGTACAACTGTAGAAGGACCTCTTTGCTCCTATACTCAACTCCTCTTGTTATGAAGGCCAACATTCCATTGGCTTTCTTCACTGCCTGCTGTACCTGCATGCTTCCTTTCAGTGACTGATGCACTAGGACACCCAGATCACATTGTACGTCCCCTTTTCCTAACTTGACACCATTCAGATAATAATCTGCCTTCCTGTTCTTACCCCCAAAGTGGATAATATCACACTTATCCACATTAAACTGCATCTGCCATGCATCCGCCCACTCACACAACCTGTCCAAGTCACCCTGCAACCTCATAGCATCTTCCTCACAGTTCACACTACCACCCAGCTTTGTGTCATCCGCAAATTTGCTCATGTTACTTTTAATCCCTTCATCCAAGTCATTAATGTATATTGTAAATAGCTGTGGTCCCAGCACCGAGCCTTGTGGTACCCCACTAGTCACTGCCTGCCATCCTGAAAGGGACCTATTTATCCCCACTCTTTGCTTTCTGTCTGTCAACCAATTTTCTATCCATGTCAGTACCCTACCCCCAATACCATGTGCTCTAATTTTGCCCACTAATCTCCTATTTGGGACCTTGTCGAAGGCTTTCTGAAAGTCGAGGTACACCACATCCACCGGCTCTCCCCTGTCAATTTTCCTAGTTACATCCTCAACAAATTCCAGAAGATTAGTCAAGCATGATTTCCCCTTCGTAAATCCATGCTGACTCGTAACGATCCTGTTACTGCTATCCAAATGCTCCGCAATTTCTTCTTTTATAATTGACTCCAACATCTTCCCCACCACTGATGTCAGACTAACTGGTCTATAATTACCCATTTTCTCTCTCCCTCCTTTCTTAAAAAGTGGGATAACATTAGCTATCCTCCAATCCACAGGAACTGATCCTGAATCTATAGAACATTGGAAAATGATCACCAATGCGTCCACAATTTCTAGAGCCACCTCCTTAAGTACCCTGGGATGCAGACCATCAGGCCCTGGGGATTTATCAGCCTTCAGTCCCATCAGTCTACCCAACACCATTTCCTGCCTAATGTGAATTTCCTTCAGTTCCTCTGTCACCCTAGGATCTCTGGCCACTAGAACATCTGGGAGATTGTTTGTATCTTCCTTAGTGAAGACAGATCCAAAGTACCGGTTCAACTCGTCTGCCATTTCCTTGTTCCCCGTAATAAATTCCCCTGCTTCTGACTTCAAGGGACCCACATTTGCCTTGACTATTTTTTTCCTCTTCACGTACCTAAAAAAGCTTTTGCTATCCTCCTTTATATTATTGGCTAGTTACCCTCGTACCTCATCTTTTCTCCCCGTATTGCCTTTTTAGTTAACTTTTGTTGCTCTTTAAAAGAGTCCCAATCCTCTGGCTTCCCACTCTTCTTTGCTATGTTATACTTCTTCCCTTTTATTTTTATGTTGTCCTTGACTTCCCTTGTCAGCCACGGGTGCCTCTTACTCCCCTTAGAATCTTTCCTCCTCTTTGGGATAAATTGATCCTGCAACTTCTGCATTATTCCCAGGAATACCTGCCATTGCTGTTCCACAGTCTTCCCTGCTAGGGCCTCCTTCCAGTCAACTTTGGCCAGCTCCTGCCTCATGCCTCTGTAATCCCCTTTGTTATACTGTAATACTGACACTTCCGATCTTCCCTTCTCCCTCTCAATTTGTAGATTAAATCTTATCATATTGTGGTCACTGCCTCCTAATGGCTCTTTTACCTCTAGTCCCCTTATCAGATCAGGTTCATTACACAACACTAAATCCAGAATTGCCTTCTCCCTGGTAGGCTCCAGTGCAAGCTGCTCTAAGAATCCATCTCGGAGGCACTCTACAAACTCTCTTTCCTAGGGACCATTACCAACCTGATTTTCCCAGTGTACCTGCATGTTGAAATCTCCCATAACCACCGTAGCATTACATTTGCACCGTAGCATTACAGTGCCAATTTTAGCTCCTGATTCAACCCTATGTTGAGGCTACTGTTTGGGGGCCTATAGATAACTCCCATTAGGGTCTTTTTACCCTTAGAATTCCTCATTTCTATCCATACTGATTCTATATCTCCTGATTCTATGTCACCCCTTGCAAGGGAATGAATATCATTCTTCACCAGCAGAGCAACCCCACCCCCTCTGCCCACCTGTCTGTCTTTTCTATACGTTGTGTACCCCTGAATATTCAGTTCCCAGCCCTGGTCCTCTTGTAGCCATGTCTCAGTGATCCCGACAACATCATACTTGCCCATGACTAACTGAGCCTCAAGCTCATCCACTTTATTTTTCATACTTCGTGCATTTAAATACAACACTTTAATTTCAGTATTCACCTCCCGTCTCACACCGGTCACAATTGGCCCTGACATTACTCTCTTATCCCATCTAGAACTTCCCTCCCCATTCATTCGAGAGTCCTTTGCAATTTCTCGTGTATTCGCTTCCTCTTTAACTCCATCTTCATATTGCCAATTTGTCAACCCCTCCCCCCCATTACTTAGTTTAAACCCACACTTGTAGCACTAGCAAACCTGCCTGTCAGAACGTTGGTCCCGCTGCTGTTAAGGTGTAACCCGTCCCATTTGTACAGGTCACCCATACCCCAGAATAGATCCCAGTGGTCTAGAAATCTAAATCCCTGCTCCCTGCACCAGCCCCTCAGCCATACATTCATATCCCCGATCTCCCTGTTCCTGCCCTCACTAGCACGAGGTACAGGAAGCAATCCAGAGATAACCACCCTCAAAGTCCTGCTTCTCAGTCTTCTTCCTAACTCTTTAAACTCACGTTGCAGTACCTCCTTCCTCTTCCTCCCGACGTCGTTCGTGCCCACGTGCACAACTACTTCCGGTTGATCGCCTTCCCTCGCTAGGATGTTCTGAAGCCAATCTGTGATGTCTTGAACCCTGGTACCAGGGAGGCAACAGACCATCCTCAAGTCTCGCCTACCGCCACAGAATCTACTGTCCGCACCTCGGACAATGGAGTCACCGACTACTATGGCTCTTCCTGACTTCGGTCTTCCCGGTCAAGTTTCCTTGCCTGGGTTAGATCTGCCAACACGTCCGCCGTTCGGACTGGAAGCGTCTTCTGCCCCGATAGCTCCCAAGAGGGTGTACCTGTTTGCAATAGGCACAGCCACCGGGGTCTCCTGTAGTCCACGTTCACCCGCGGTCGGGGCTGTTGAACCGTCCGCAGTGGCCGCTGCCGACTGTCCGAGGCCCTCGCGTCGGGGCGATCGAAACTCCCTCATCGGGGCGATCGAAACTCCCGTGTCGGGGCGGTTGAAACTCCCGTGTCGGGGCGGTTGAAACTCTCTCCGCTGCACGGAGCTCCCGAGTCGGCCTCTTCTCACCAGAGACCGCGGGTTTCACGGCGTTAAAGTCCACAGGCCCTGCGGTTGGAGCTCTCCACAGTCGATCCCCGGCAAAGGATCGCAAGCTCCACGATGTTAAAGTCCACGCCGCGCCCGCGGCACGAAGCGCCGGGCCGGTCTCCAGGAAAGGCCGCCAACTCCTCGATGTTAGGCCGCAGTGGGGACGGAGATACGACACAGAGAAACATCACATCTCTGTCGAAGTGAGAGATTGAAATAAAGTTTCTCCAACCCCCCCCCCCCCCCCCCCAACCCCCACATAAAACAAACCAAGAAACACTAAAACATACTTTAACACGTACGTAAAATAACAAAAACAGTACAGAGGACAGACAGACTGTGGGTGAGACAGCCAGTGCTGGTGGCGCCACCCGGTGGTCTATTTAATTATATACCTGTTACAGGAACGATCTTGTCAAGCTGGAAAGGGTGCAGAGGGTATTGACGAGGATGTTGCCAGGACTCGAGGGTGTGAGCTACAGGGAGAGGTTGAGTAGGCTGGGACTCTATTCCTTGGAGTGCAGGAGGATGAGAGGGTGTACAAAATCATGAGAGGAATAGATCAGAGGAGAGGAATCGAGAACCGGAGGACATGGGTTCAAGATGAATGGGAAAGATTTAATAGGAACTTGAGGGGTAAGTTTTTCACACAAAGGGTGGTGGGTGTATGGAACGAGCTGCCGGAGAAGATAGTTGAGGCTGGGACTATCACAATGTTTAAGAAACGTTTAGACAGGTACATAGAGAGGACAGGTTTGGAGGGATATGGGCCAAACGCAGGCAGATGGGACTAATTGGTGGGTGTGGGCAAAATGGGCTGAATGGAACATGGATAGGTGAAGATTCAGAGTGTCGGAGTAACTCAACAGGTCAGGCAGCATCTGTGGAGAACATGGATAGATGACGTTTCACAGAGTGCTGGAGTAACTCAGCGGGTCAGGCAGCATCTGTGGAGAACATGGATAGGTGACGTTTCACAGAGTGCTGGAGTAACTCAGTGGGTCAGGCAGCATCTGTGGAGAACATGGATAGGTGATGTTTTGGGTCGAGACCTATTTCATCATTTTATGCACAAGATGTCACAGCATTTTTGCTTGCCTGTTTGTCGTAAGATATTAAAGGCGGCATCTTTTATTTACAGGAACTTTTCTGTGTTTCTCGGATATCACGGTGAGTCAGGACCATTATCCAATTATGCCCACATCAGCCAACAGCACTAACACTGCATCCTAGCACACAGGAACTGCTTAGATCTGCTTCTTTCAATTTCTGAAGAAATTAAGGATGTTAAGGCACTATCTCCAAGCATTGATTTTGTTTCCTACATAGAAACATAGAAAATAGGTGCAGGAGGGGGCCATTTGGCCATTCGAGCCAGCACCGCCATTCATTGTGATCATGGCTGATCATCCACAATCAGTAACCCGTGCCTGCCTTCTCCCCATATCCCTTGATTCCACTAGCCCCTAGAGCTCTATCTAACTCTCTCTTAAATTCATCCAGTGAATTGGCCTCCACTGCCCTCTGTGGCAGAGAATTCCACAAATTCACAACTCTCTGGGTGAAAAAGTTTCTTCTTACCTCAGTTTTAAATGTCCTCCCCTTTATTCTTAGAAAGACATTGAACGAGTGTGCAGGTCTCGCTGGTCGTCGTGGCCTCGGTGGGCCGGAGGTCCTGTTTCCCTGCTGTGTCTCTAAACTGCACTAAACCCTGGCAATGTGCATGGGGGGGTTGTGTAAAGGTTGGGATTGCACGGGATAATTCAGGTCGGAAAAAGGTTTAGCTGAAATATCCGCCCTTGCCTTCAGTAGAGCACGGTGACCAGCAGAGGGGGCTGTTGCTCCACACTGCGGATGCTTTAATGGCTCAATCGCCACGACAGTGGGTGGTATTGGTGATCACATCATAAGGAACAGGGGTAGAATGAGGCCATTCGGCCCATCAAGTCTACTCCGCCATCGAATCACGGCTGATCTATCTCTCCCTCCTAACCCCATTCTCCTACCTTCTCCCTATAACCCCTGACACCCGCACTAATCAACAATCTATCTATCTCTGCCTTAAATATGTCCACTGACTTGGCCTCCACAGCCGTCTGTGGCAAAGAATCCCACAGATTCACCACCCTCTGACTAAAGGCACGGTGGAGTCTAACACACTAAGGACATTTAACAGTCTGAAGGATCCAGACCAATGAAAGTTATTAATTTATTGTATTTTTAATTATCATATATTTATTTGTGCCACAGAGTCATGTAGTGATACAGCGTGGAAACAGGCCCTTCGGCCCACCCACACCGACCAACATGCCCCATCCACACTAGTCCCACCCACCCACACCGACCAACATGCCCCATCCACACTAGTCCCACCCACCCACACTGACCAACATGCCCCATCTACACTAGTCCCACCCACCCACACCGACCAACATGCCCCATCTACACTAGTCCCACCCACCCACACCGACCAACATGCCCCATCTACACTAGTCCCACCCACCCACACCGACCAACATGCCCCATCTACACTAGTCCCACCCACCCACACCGACCAACATGCCCCATCTACACTAGTCCCACCCACCCACACCGACCAACATGCCCCATCTACACTAGTCCCACCCACCCACACCGACCAACATGCCCCATCTACACTAGTCCCACCCACCCACACCGACCAACATGCCCCATCCACACTAGTCCCACCCACCCACACCGACCAACATGCCCCATCTACACTAGTCCCACCCACCCACACCGACCAACATGCCCCATCTACACTAGTCCCACCCACCCACACCGACCAACATGCCCCATCTACACTAGTCCCACCCACCCACACCGACCAACATGCCCCATCTACACTAGTCCCACCCACCCACACCGACCAACATGCCCCATCTACACTAGTCCCACCCACCCACACCGACCAACATGCCCCATCTACACTAGTCCCACCCACCCACACCGACCAACATGCCCCATCTACACTAGTCCCACCCACCCACACCGACCAACATGCCCCATCCACACTAGTCCCACCCACCCACACCGACCAACATGCCCCATCTACACTAGTCCCACCCACCCACACCGACCAACATGCCCCATCTACACTAGTCCCACCCACCCACACCGACCAACATGCCCCATCTACACTAGTCCCACCCACCCACACCGACCAACATGCCCCATCCACACTAGTCCCACCCACCCACACCGACTAACATGCCCCATCCACACTAGTCCCACCCACCCACACCCACCAACATGCCCCATCTACACTAGTCCCACTTGCCTGCGTTTGGCCTATTTCCCTCCAAACCTGTCATATCCATGTATCTGTCTAAATGTCTTTTAAAGGACATTTGGACAGGCACTCAAAAGATAGCATAAGAAACCAAAAAAAATCAAGAAATCAAAAACCTGATGTTAGTGCAAAGAGCCCAAGTTGCTGGTGTAACAAGGATAGTTTGTTGTTGATGGTTTACTTTGTGTTGTGTCATGTTCAAGAGCCTGATGGTTGGTCACAGGTTCACAGAATGAGGCCATTCGGCCCATCGAGTCCACTCCACCATTCAATCATGGCTGATCTCTGCCTCCTAATCTGCTACACGGGTGGTTTAAACTAAATAAGGGGGGGTGTCAAATGGGATAGTCAAGGATGGAGTTAAAGGGAAAGAGAGTAAAGGGATAGTTAATGACCCCAGAATTAACGGGAAAGAAAACCCACAAAGGGATAGGAGAGTATGGCCAAGTGTAATAGGGATCGATGTGAAGGGTGAGATGAGTAAGGAATTAAAAGTATTGTATATGAATGTGCGATTCACTGGATGGATTTAAGAGAGAGTTAGATAGAGCTCTAGGGGCTAGTGGATCAAGGGATATGGGGAGAAGGCAGGCACGGGTTACTGATTGTGAATGATCAGCCATGATCACAATGATTGGCGGTGCAGGCTCGAAGGGCCAAATGGCCTCCTCCTGCACCTATTTTCTATGTTTCTATGTTTCTTTTTTAATCCCATTTTCATGCCTTCTCCCCACAGAAACATAGTAAACAGGTGCAGGAGGAGGCCATTTGGCCCTTCGAACCAGCACCGCCATTCATTGTGATCACCCTCTGACTAAAGAAGTTCCCCCTCATCTCATTTCTAAAAGAGCGCCCTTTTATTCTGAGGCTGTGCCCTCTGGTCCTAGACTCTCCCACTAGTGGAAACATTCTCTCCACATCCACTCTATCCAGGCCGCTCACTATTCTGTGTGTTTCAATGATGTCCCCCCTCATCCTTCTAAACTCCAGCGAGTACAGGCCCAGTGAGTACAGGCCCAGTGAGTACAGGCCCAGCGAGTACAGGCCCAGTGAGTACAGGCCCAGCGAGTACAGGCCCAGTGAGTACAGGCCCAGTGAGTACAGGCCCAGGGAGTACAGGCCCAGCGAGTACAGGCCCAGCGAGTACAGGCCCAGCGAGTACAGGCCCAGCGAGTACAGGCCCAGCGAGTACAGGCCCAGCGAGTACAGGCCCAGCGAGTACAGGCCCAGTGCTGACAAACGGTTGTTGGGAAGAAGCTGTTATTGAACCTGGAGGTCAACATGTTCCTCCCGATGGTAGCAGCGAGATGAGAGTGTGGCCAGGGTGGTGTGGGTCAGTGAGAGTGTGGCCAGGGTGGTGTGGGTCAGTGAGAGTGTGGCCAGGGTGGTGTGGGTCAGTGAGAGTGTGGCCAGGGTGGTGTGGGTCAGTGAGAGTGTGGCCAGGGTGGTGTGGGTCAGTGAGAGTGTGGCCAGGGTGGTGTGGGTCAGTGAGAGTGTGGCCAGGGGGGTGTGGGTCAGTGAGAGTGTGGCCAGGGTGGTGTGGGTCAGTGAGAGTGTGGCCAGGGTGGTGTGGGTCAGTGAGAGTGTGGCCAGGGTGGTGTGGGTCTGTGAGAGTGTGGCCAGGGTGGTGTGGGTCAGTGAGAGTGTGGGGGGGGGGGGTGTGGGTCAGGGGGGTGTGGGTCAGTGAGAGTTGGGGGGGGGGGGGTCAGTGAGAGTGTGGCCCAGGGGGGTGTGGGTCAGTGAGAGTGTGGCCAGGGGGGGTGTGGGTCGGGGGGGTGTGGGTCAGGGGGGTGTGGGTCAGGGGTGTGTGGCCCGGGGGGGTGTGGGTCAGGGGGGTGTGGGTCAGGGAGGTGTGGGTCAGGAGTGTGGGTCAGTGAGAGTGTGGCCAGGGGGGTGTGGGTCAGGGGGGTGTGTGGCCAGGGGGGTGTGTGGCCAGGGGGGTGTGGGTCAGGGGGTTGTGGGTCAGGGGGGGGGTTGGTCAGGGGGGTTGGGTCAGGGGGGTGTGTGGCCAGGGGGGGTGGGTCAGGGGGGGTGTGGGTCAGGGGGGTGTGGGTCAGTGGGGTGTGGGTCAGGGGGGTGTGGGTCAGGGGGGTGTGGGTCAGGGGGGTGTGGGTCAGTGGGGTGTGGGTCAGGGGGGGGTGGGTCAGGGGGGTGTGGGTCAGTGGGGTGTGGGTCAGGGGGGTGTGGGTCAGGGGGGTGTGGGTCAATGATGATGCTGGCTGCCTTTTTGGCAGAAAAACACAAGGTTGGCCTCAGCAACTATGATCTTCTACAGACGATGTCTTTAGTTGCACTAGTATTGAGCGGCACGGTGGTGCAGCGGTAGAGTTGCTGCCTTACAGCAAATGCAGCACCAGAGACCCGGGTTCCATCCCCACTACGGGTGCCGTCTGTACGGAGTTTGTATGTTCTCCCCGTGACCTGCGTGGGTTTTCTCCGAGATCTTCGGTTTCCTCCCACACTCCAAAGACGTGCAGGTTTGTAGGTTAATTGGTTTGGTAAATGTACAAATTGTCCCTTGTCTGTGTAGGATAGTGTTAGTGTGCGGGGATCGCTGGTCGGCGCCGACCCGGTGGGCCGAAGGGCCTGTTTCCGCGCTGTATCTCCAAACTAAACTAAAACAAACCGTGGGTTTTCTCCGGGTGCTCCGGTTTCCTCCCACATCCCAAAGATGTGCAGGTTTGAAGGTTAATTGGCTTCGGTAAATTGGCCCTAATGTGCAGGGAGTGAGTTTATGAGTTCAGTTTAGTTTATTGGCCCGTGTACCAAGGTACAGTGAAAAGCTTTTGTTGCGTGCTAACCAGTCAGCGGAAAGACAACACATGATTACAATCGAGCCATTCACAGTGTGCAGATACAGGATAGGGGAATAACATAAATAATGTTTAGTACAAGATAAAGCCAGCAAAGTCCGATCAAGGATAGTCTGAGGGTCACCAATGAGGTAGATAGTAGTTCAGCACTGCTCTCTGGTTGTGGGAGGACGGTTCAGTTGCCTGAAAACAGCCGGGAAGAAACTGTCCCTGAATCTGGAGGTGTGCGTTTTCACACTTCTGTACCTCTTGCCTGATGGGAGAGGGGAGAAGAGGGAGTGGCCGGGGTGAGACTGGTCCTTGATTATGTGTGGATAAGAAAGTGAGATAACATAGAACCAGTGTGAATGGGCGATCGTGGACTCGGTGGGGAAGGGCCTGTTTCTGTGCTGTATCTCCAAACTAAACTAGTGTGTGAACGGGCGATCGCAGGTCGGCGTGGACCCGGTCGGGAAGGGCCTGTTTCTGTGCTGTATCTCCAAACTAAACTAGTGTGCGGGGATCGCTGTTGGGCGTGGACCCGGTGGGCCGAAGGGCCTGTTTCCTTACTTTCCTAAACTAAACTAAAACAGCGATGAGAAAATCTATGAATATATTTGCATTAAAAAGCGATGGTGAACTTTGTGAATCTTTACTGTCTGATATAACAGAGTTACATTTGTCACCCACGGCCATCACCATTTGTGCAGCTTATATGTAAATGTCACCGGTAATAAATCATTTCCAAGTCTGTTATGCACTACACCGGCCGTTAAATCCTTGGCAAAAAGAAAATATATTCATTCATTTTTAATCCTTTTCTGTTCAGAACAAGAGGCTCAGGAATAAATCCTTTGTTTTAAATATTCATAACTGCACGTTTGTGTTTATATGTGTGGGAATAATGAGCAGTTCTGGTTGCCCCATTACCATAAGGATTTGGAGGCTTTGGACAGGGTGCATAGAAACATGGACAATTGGTGCAGGAGGAAGCCATTTAGCCCTTCGAGCCTGTACGCACCGCCATTCATTGTGATCAAGGCTGATCATTCTCAATCAGTACCCCGTTCCTGCCTTCTCCCCATACCCCTTGATTCCACTAGCCCCTAGAGCTCTATCTAACTCTCTTTTAAATTCATCCAGTGAATTGGCCTCCACTGCCCTCTGTGGCAGAGAATTCCACAATTTCACAACTCTCTGGGTGAAAAAGTTTTTTCTCACCTCAGTTTTAAATGGCCTCCCCTTTATTCTTAGACTGTGGCCCCTGGTTCTGGACTCCCCCAACATTGGGAACATTTTTCCTGCATCTAGCTTGTCCAGTCCTTTTATAATTTTATAAATTATGGTCTCTGGGACAGAAGTGTGGAGACGTACACCTCCAGATTCAGGGGCAGTTTCTTCCCAGCTGTTATCAGGCAACTGATCCGTCCTCTCACCAACTAGAGAGCGGTCCTGACCTCCCATCTACCTCACGGGAGACCCTCGGACTATCTTTAATCGGGCTTTACGGGACTTTATCTTGCACCAAACGTTATTCCCTCTATCCTGTATCTACACACTGTGGACGGCTCGATTGTAATCAAGTATTGTCTTTCCGCTGATTAGATATCACGCAACAAAAAGCTTTTTACTGTACCTCGGTACACGTGATAATATAATAATAATAATAATAATTCATTTATTTTATATAGCGCCTTATCAGGTGCTCAAAGCGCTTTACAAAAACAATCAACATAAAAACAAACAGACAAACTATCCTGACGGAAAAGCGGCGAATACACAACGCCAGCGTCCTCTCACGTCAGGGTCCGGCAGTAGAAAACAAAAAGCACAGGACACACAGATACAATTTTTACACAAACAGCCATCACAGTGATTGCTCTAGGCATACCCTCACTGTGATGGAAGGCAAAGTCTTATCTCCTCCTCATTCTTCTCCCGTGGTGCCACGAGGTGATCGAGGCTCCCAACTTTTTGAAGCCCCCACTGGGCGATGGAAAGTCCCAGGGCCGAGCCAAGCAGGCCGATGAAGGTCCTGAGCCCCCACCGGGCGATGGAAAGTGCCACGGACAGGCCACGCAGGGCGATGAGGGGCCTGCGAGCGGGTCGATCATATCTCGCGCTTCGGGGCGGTCGAAGCTGCTACGGCTGGAGCTCCCAAAAACCGGTCGCCAGCCAGGGACCTGCGAACTCCCGATGTTGCGGTCTGCAGGGCCCACGGCCGAAGCCTCCGAGATGGTAAGTCCTGGCCCTGCGACCGGTGTCTTCAAGGTCGATCCCAGCTGGAGGCCGCCGACTCCACGATGTTAGGCCGTAGCGCGAACGGAGATACGACACGGTAAAGGTCGCATCTCCGTTGAGGAAGAGATTAGAAAAAAGGTTTCCCCCAACCCCCCCACCACTCCCCCACATACACAGAGTTAAAAATAGAACAAAACGTACATTAAACGATGACAATAGACAAAAAACAAAAAAAAGACAGAGAGACTGCCGGTGAGCTGCAGCTGCAGAACACAGCCACGCCCACACGCCCATATGGATGTAGGGTGACTTGGACAGGTTGTGTGAGTGGGCGGATGCATGGCAGATGCAGTTTAATGTAGATAAGTGTGAGGTTATCCACTTTGGTGGTAAGAACAGGAAGGCAGGTTATTATCTGAATGGTGTCAAGTTAGGAAAAGGGGACGTACAACGAGATCTGGGTGTCCTAGTTCATCAGTCACTTAAGCATGCAGGTACAGCAGGCAGTGAAGAAAGCTAATGGCATGTTGGCCTTTATGACAAGAGGAGTTGAGTATATTAGCAAAGAGGTCCCTATGCAGTTGTACAGGGCCCTGGTAAGACCACACCTGGAGTACTGTGTGCAGTTTTGGTCCAAATTTGAGGAAGGATATTCTTGCTATTGAGGGCGTGCAGCGTAGGTTTATTAGGTTAATTTCCAGAATGGCGGGACTGTCGTATGTTGAAAGACTGGAGCGACTGGGCTTGTATACACTGGAATTTAGAAGGATGAGAGGGGATCTTATTGAAGCATAAGATTATTAAGTGATTGGACACGTTAGAGGCAGGAAACATGTTCCCAATGTTGAGGGAATCCAGAAACAGGGGCCACAGTTTAAGAATAGGGGGTAGGCCATTTAGAACGGAGATGAGGAAAAGTTTTTACACAGAGTTGTGAATTTGTGGAATTCTCTGCCTCAGTGGAGGCGAATTCACTGGATGAATTCAAAAGAGAGTTAGATTTAACTCTTAGGGCTAACGGAATCAAGGGATATGGGGAGAAGGTTACTGATTGTGGATGATCAGCCATGATCACTTTTTCAGTCAGAGAATTATAAATCTGTGGAATTCTCTGCCTCAGAAGGCAGTGGAGGCCAATTCTCCGGATGCTTTCAAGAGACAGTTAGATAGAGCTCTGAATGATAGTGGAGTCAGGGGATATGGGGAGAAGGCAGGAACGGGGTACTGATTGTGGATGATCAGCCATGATCACATTGAATGGCGGTGCTGGCTTGGAGGGCCAAATGGCCTCCTCCTGCACCTATTGTCTATTGTCTATCGTTCTATGTTTCTAATGAAATTCCTCCTCATCTCATTCCTGAAGAAACTTTTTAAAGAACGGGTGGGGGAGGGAAGGAGAGAGAGGAGTTGTAAGGGTTACTGGAAGTCAGAGAAATCAATATTCATACCGCTGGGCTGTAAGCTGCTCAAGCGAAATATCGCTTTCTATTTCTGTATCATTCTGATGATCCGTGTGAATATCAACACCTTTATACCGGGTGGCACCTGTACTGTGCACAGCACTCAAATTATGGTGTAACTCTCGACGCACACACACACACACACACACACACACACACGCACGCACGCACGCACGCACGCACACACACGCACACACACACACACACACGCACGCACGCACGCACGCACGCACGCACGCACACACACACACACACACGCACGCACACACACACACGCACACGCACGCACGCACGCACGCACGCACGCACGCACGCACACACACACACACACACACACACACACACACACACACACGGAACTACAGAAGCTGGAATCATGAGCAGGGCACAGAGTGCTGGAGTAACTCAGTGGGTCAGGCAGCATCTGTGGAGAACATGGATAGGTGACGTGTCGGGTCAGATGTTCAGAATGAGTGGGGATCTTTGCCTGAGCTGTTTTAATCAGTTTTCCTTCCCCACAGCCACTGGCAAGACTTGGATTGTTGTACTAGACAGACATCCCCATGTTGGTAGTGAGGAGGGCTGGTCTGATTGCCTACAGATATCTAACCTTGTTCAGTGACGACACAGTAATGTGCTGGACAAGGCTGTGAGTGAACGTTACAGAGCACTAAATGACAGAAACTTGCAGTGTGATAATGGCCAATAGACGGAGTTACAAACACATCCCATCTTAATGTCTCTGCCCGCTATTATTAATCAAATCCACTTCTTGACAAATTGACTCAATGGTCCCATGGCACTATATTGCCACAAGTACCAGGCACAATGAACGACATTGTTTAGCAGACAGTTTACTTTAGTTTGGTTTGGAGATACGGCGCGGAAACAGGCCCTTCGGCCCATCGTGTCCGCGCCGACCAGCGATCCCCGCACACTAACACTATCCTACGCACACGAGATTTACAATTATACCAAGCCAATTAACCACGTCTCAGGAGTGTGTGAGAAAACAGAAGATCTTGGAGAAAACCCACACGGCAGGTAGTGCTGCTGTCTGACAGTGCCAGAGACCTGGGTTCATGAGGTCTAATGTTCTAGGAGCAGAATTAGGCTATTCGGCCCATCAAGTCCACTCCACGATTCGCTGACTTACCTCTGTGAAACGTCACCTATCCATGTTCTCCACAGATGCTGCCTGACCCGCTGAGTTACTCCAGCACTCTGTGAAACGTCACCTATCCATGTTCTCCACAGATGCTGCCTGACCCGCTGAGTTACTCCAGCACTCTGTGAAACGTCACCTATCCATGTTCTCCACAGATGCTGCCTGACCCGCTGAGTTACTCCAGCACTCTGTGTCTATCTTTGGTGTAAACCAGCATCTGCAGTTCGTTCCTACACTCTGTGTGTGTTTTAGCTGATCAATGCCAGTATTGATGAGTGGATATACATTAATATTTACAATATATTAATGATTCAAATGATGGAATTAAAAGTAATACAAAGCTGGGTGGTAGTGTGAGCTGTGAGGAAGATGTTATGAGGTTGCAGGGTGACTTGGACAGGTTGTATGAGTGTGCGGATGCATGGCAGATGCAGTTTATCCATTTTGGTGGTAAGAATAGGAAGGCAGATTATTATCTGAATGGTGTCAAGTTAGGAAAAGGGGACGTACAATGAGATCTGGGTGTCCTAGTGCATCAGTCACTGAAAGGAAGCATGCAGGTACAGCAGGCAGTGAAGAAAGCCAATGGAATGTTGGCCTTCATAACAAGAGGAGTTGAGTATAGGAGCAAAGAGGTCCTTCTGCAGTTGTACAGGGCCCTGCTGAGACCGCACCTGGAGTACTGTGTGCAGTTTTGGTCTATTAATTTAAGGAACGACATTCTTGCTATTGAGGGCGTGCAGCGTAGGTTCACGAGGTTAATCCCCAGGAGGCGATCTTATAGAAACATGTAAAATTAGTAAGGGATTGGACACGTTAGAGGCAGGAAACATGTTCCCAATGTTGGGGGAGTCCAGAATCAGCAGCTACAGTTTAAGAATAAGGGGTAGGCCATTTCGAACTGAGATGAGGAAACATATTTCACACAGATAGTTGTGAATTTGTGGAATTCTCTGCCACAGAAGGCAGTGATTTTTTTTAGATTTAGAGATACAACGCAGAAACAGGCCCTTCGGCCCACCGGGTCCGCGCCGCCCAGCGATCCCCGCACATCAACACTATCCTACACACACTAGGGACAATTTTTAAAAAACATTTGCCCAGCCAATTAACCTACACACCTGCACGTCTTTGGAGTGTGAGAAGAAACCGAAGATCTCGGAGAAAACCCACGCAGGACACGGGGAGAACGTACAAACTCCGTACAGATGGCGCCTGTAGTCAGGATCGAACCTGAGTGTCCGGCGCTGCATTCGCTGTAAGGCAGCAACTCTACCGCTGTGCCACCGTGCCGCTTATTGGAGGCCAATTCACTGGATGAATTCAAAAGAGAGTTAGATTTAGCTATTAAGGCTAACGGAATCAAGGGATATGGGGACAATAGACAATAGGTGCAGGAGGAGGCCATTCAGCCCTTCGAGCCAGCACCACCATTCAATGCGATCATGGCTGATCACTCTCAATCAGTACCCCGTTCCTGCCTTCTCCCCATACCCCCTCACTCCGCTATCCTTAAGAGCTCTATCCAGCTCTCTCTTGAAAGCATCCAACAAACTGGCCTCCACTGCCTTCTGAGGCAGAGAATTCCACAGATTCACAACTCTCTGACTGAAAAAGTTCTTCCTCATCTCCGTTCTAAATGGCCTACCCCTTATTTTTAAACTGTGGCCCCTTGTTCTGGACTCCCCCAACATTGGGAACATGTTTCCTGCCTCTAATGTGTCCAATCCCTTAATTATCTTATATGTTTCAATAAGACCCCCCCCCCCATCCTTCTAAATTCCAGTGTATACAAGCCTAATTGCTCCAGCCTTTCAACATACGACAGTCCCGCCATTCCGGGAATTAACCTAGTGAACCTACGCTGCACGCCCTCAATAGCAAGAATATCCTTCCTCAAATTTGGAGACCAAAACTGCACACAGTACTCCAGGTGCGGTCTCACCAGGGCCCGGTACAACTGTAGAAGGACCTCTTTGCTCCTATACTCAACTCCTCTTGTTACGAAGGCCAACATTCCATTGGCTTTCTTCACTGCCTGCTGTACCTGCATGCTTCCTTTCAGTGACTGATGCACTAGGACACCCAGATCTCGTTGAACATCCCCTCTTCCTAACTTGACACCATTCAGATAATAATCTGCCTTTCTATTCTTACTTCCAAAGTGAATAACATCACACTTATCTACATTAAACTGCATCTGCCATGTATCCGCCCACTCACACAACCTGTCCAAGTCACCCTGCAGCCTTATTGCAACTTCCTCACAATTCACACTACCCCCCAGCTTAGTATCATCTGCAAATTTGCTAATGGTACTTTTAATCCCTTCATCTAAGTCATTAATGTATATCGTAAATAGCTGGGGTCCCAGCACCGAGCCTTGCGGTACCCCACTGGTCACTGCCTGCCATTCCGAAAGGGACCCATTTATCCCCACTCTTTGCTTTCTGTCTGTCAACCAATTTTCTATCCATGTCAGTACCCTACTCCCAATACCATGTGCTCTAATTTTGCCCACTAATCTCCTATGTGGGACCTTGTCGAAGGCTTTCTGAAAGTCGAGGTACACCACATCCACTGACTCTCCCCTGTCAATTTTCCTAGTTACATCCTCAAAAAATTCCAGTAGAAGGTTACTGATTGTGGATGATCAGCCATGATCACTTTTTCAGTCAGAGAGTTGTAAATTTGTGGAATTCTCTGCCTCAGAAGGCAGTGGAGGCCAATTCTCTGGATGCTTTCAAGAGAGAACTGGATAGAGCTTTTAATGATAGCGGAGTCAGGGGGTATGGGGAGAAGGCAGGAACGGGGTACTGATTGTGAATGATTAGCCATGATCATTGAATGGCGGTGCTGCCTCGAAGGGCCAAATGACCTCCTCCTGCACCTATTGTCTATTGTTCAATGTTTCTAATGAAATTCCTCCTCATCTCCTTCCTGAAGAAACGTCTTTAAAGAACGGGTGGGGGAGGGACGGAGAGAGAGGGGTTGTAAGGGTTACTGGAAGTCAGAGAAATCAATATTCATACCGCTGGGCTGTAAGCTGCTCAAGCGAAATATCGCTTTCTATTTCTGTATCATTCTGATGATCCGTGTGAATATCAACACCTTTATACCGGGTGGCACCTGTACTGTGCACAGCACTCAAATTATGGTGTAACTCTCGACACACACACACACACACACACACACACACACACGCACACACACACACGCACGCACACACACACACGCACGCACGCGCGCACGCACACACGCACGCACGCACACGCACGCACGCACGCACGCACACGCACGCACGCACGCACGCACGCACGGAACTGCAGATGCTGGAATCATGAGCAGGGCACAGAGTGCTGGAGTAACTCAGCGGGTCAGGCAGCATCTGTGGAGAACATGGATAGGTGACGTGTCGGGTCAGATGTTCAGAATGAGTGGGGATCTTTGCCTGAGCTGTTTTAATCAGTTTTCCTTCCCCACAGCCACTGGCAAGACTTGGATTGTTGTACTGGACAGACATCCCCACGTTGGTAGTGAGGAGGGCTGGGGAGAAGGCAGGAACGGGGTACTGATTGAGAATGATCAGCCATGATCACATTGAATGGTGGTGCTGGCACGAAGGGCCGAATGGCCTCCTCCTGCACCTATTGTTTGTGTATCTATGTATCCACCGGGTGGCGCCGGCGATGGCAGCCTCGCCAACGGTCTGTCTGTGTTTTCATCTTTGTTGTGATTTTTAGTGAGTTTTAAAAGTTTGTGTTAATGTTCTCTGGTTTGTTTTACGTGGGGGGGGAGAGGGGGGGGGAGGGGGGGGAGGGGGGGAGGGGGAAACTGTTTTCCAATCTCTTACCTTGCCGGAGATGTGATTGTTTTGCGGGTGGTATCTCCGGTCGCTCTGCAGCCTAACATCGTGGAGCTGGCGGCCTTGCTCGGGACTGACTCCGAGCCCCACCACAGGGCGTGAACTTACCATCGGAGCCTGCGATCCCCTGCCTGGGATCGACGCTCCAACCGCAGCCTGCGGATTTCACCATCGAGGAGCTCGCAGTCTCGGGTTGAGACCGATGTCGGGAAGCTCCAAGCCACAGGAGGTTCGAGAGGGGTCAGAGATGATCTTGCCCGCTCGCTTCCTGGCCCTTGCAGTGTACAGTTGGTCAATGGGGGGAAGGTTGCAGCCAACAACCTTCTCAGCTGTGCGAACGATCTGTTGCAGCCTCCGGATGTGGTGCTATGATTATGTTTATGTTTATGATGTATCCGTGTATCTAGTGAAGATATTGAAGAATCGATGTGGGCCGCACGTGAGTTATTGGAGGTGGCAAACACATCTTGCAACAGTGTGTGTCTACTGCCTGTGGGAGGAGATGTGTGTGGTGGTTATAATGCATTAACACACAGTCCCAGACTAATAACAGAGATCACATCATGCTGTGGCAGCCAGGGAAATTAAACGCAGTGAATGAACTAATGTGCAGCTAAAAGGTTTGGAGGAACCACGACCAAGGATGTGTAAAGAGATTTGTCGTTGAGATACTGTGCAGAAACTGTAGAAATACAACCCCTCGAGAAACTCAATCCCAAAAGGAAAAATGATTCATCTTCAGCTGACAGGACAATTGTAGACAAAGTTAAATCCAAGACACAGTTTTCCCAGAAATTGGTGCTGAGGCTGCCTTATTATTGTCCCGTGTGCCATGAAACAACAAACTTGAGTTGGGGGTTGGATGTACAGCTGTGGTTTTTGTCTCCCGGATCTACTCCCGTTCATTTTTATTGTTAGATCTTTTTTTTTTTTTTAACCCTCTTACTCTCTCTCCCCAAGTTTATAGTTTTATATTTTTATTTTTACTTTCTCTCTTCAAAAATTTAAAAATTGAAGCTATGTAAGAACTTTGTAACAAATGTGTTTTTTTTAAAATTTCGATTTGTACATATGCTTTTCAAAAATAAAAAAATTAAAGGAAATAATGAAACACAAAAAAAAAAAAAAAAAAAAAAAAAAAAAAAAAGAAACAACAAACTATATTTCTTTGTGTGCGATCTAGTCAAATGAAACTATCACAAAATGCTGGAGTAACTCAGAGGGTCAGGCAGCATCTAGGAGAGAGGGAATGGGTGACGTTTCGGGTTGAGACCCTTCTTCAGACTGATGTCGGGGGCAGGACAAAGATAGGATATAGGTGGAGACAGGAAGATAGAGGGAGAACTGGGAAGGGGGAGGGGAAGAGAGGGACAGAGGAACTATCTAAAGTTGGAGAAGTCAATGTTCATACCGTTGGGCTGCAAGCTGCCCAGGCGAAATATGAGGTGCTGTCAAATGAAACGTTACGTGAGGATAATCGTGACCAACATGCCCCATCTACACTCCCGGCCAGGCCTGACAGAAGAGTATTAAATGAGACACATCAGGTACAGGACTGACAGCAGGCTGTTCAACCTCAGGCGCCTGCAAGCTGTTCCAAAGGTGAAGGAGACCATCATCAGAGATTTCTTGTTTGCTGATGACTGCGCCCTCAACGCCAGCACAGAGCAGAAGATTCAACATGAAATGGACTGCTTCTCACAGGCCTGTGACAACTGTGGTCTCTCCATTAGCACCAAAAAGACTGAAGTTATGTACCAGCCCGTGCCTGGAAAGCCCTACCAGGAACCACACATCACGGTGAAGGGGCAGAACCTACAGGCAGCTTTACCTATCTGGGTAGTACACTCTCACGAGTGGTGAACATTGACGCTGAGGTCAACAACAGGATTGCCAAGGCCAGCGCTGCCTTTGGGCGACTCCATGGGAATGTTTGGGAGTGGAGAGTACTCAGCCTTACCACCAAGCTGAAGGTCTACCATGCAGTGGGACTCACCACTCTTCTCTATGCCAGTGAGACCTGGACTGTCTACAGCAGACATGCCAAACAGTGGATTGGCCTCACCAGTCACTTCCCCACCCACAGTCACCAATCCTCCAACTGAAAGTGAAGTCATGGTCATCTTCGAACCCGAAGGACAAACAACAACAAATGATGAGAGGCGTAGATAGGGTAGACAGTCAGAACCTTTTCCCAGGGTGGAGATGTCCAATAGATGCAGGGAAAATGCAGGCTAGATGCAGGAAAAATGTTCCCCATGTTGGGGGAGTCCAGAACCAGGGGTCACACAGTTTAAGAATAAGAGGTCGGCCATTTAGGACTGAGATGAGGACAGACATTTTTTACCCAGAGAGTTGTGAATCTGTGGGAATCTCTGCCACAGAGGGCAGTGGAGGCCAATTCACTGGATGCTTTCAAGAGAGAGTTAGATTGAGCTCTTAGCGCTAACGGAATCAAGGGATTTGGGGAGAAGGCAGGGACTGATTGTGGATGATCAGCCATGATCACAGTGAATGGCGGTGCTGGCTCGAAGGGCCGAACGGCCTCCTCCTGCACCTATTGTCTATGTTTCTATATTTAACACTAGAGAGTGTAGCTGTGAGGTGAGAGGGGCAAAGTTTAAAGGAGGTGTGTGGGGCAAGTGTTTTACACAGAGGGGGGTGGGGGCCTGGAACGTGCTGCCAGGGGTGGGGGTGGAGGCAGATACGATAGTGGTGTTTAAGAGGCTTTTGGACAGGCACATGGATACGCAGGGAATGGAGGGATATGGATCACGTGCAGGGAGAGGAGATTGGTCTTGGCATCATGTACAGCACGGACATTATGGAGATCATCAACAGCTGACGTTTCAGGTCGGGATCTCTCTCCAGTCTGATTAACTCTTCAAACCTATCTCACACCTTGTGTTCTTCTCACTGGCCTTTGTTCCAACAGTCTGCCTATCAAAGTCCCCCTGGGCCTGTGTCAACCGATTACCAGCCACACATTGCTCTGCCTTTCCCCCTTTTCCAGCTTTCTACCCCATTCTAAAATTAGGTTAAAGAAGGGTCCCGAGTTACTCCAGCACTCTGTGAAACGTCACCTATCCATGTTCTCCACAGATGCTGCCTGACCCGCTGAGTTACTCCAGCACTCTGTGAAACGTCACCTATCCATGTTCTCCACAGATGCTGCCTGACCCACTGAGTTACTCCAGCACTCTGTGTTCTTTATTTCAGTACACGCCCGACATCTGTACCACAGAACAAGAGGCAGCTTAATGCACACACGTAACCCCCTCTCACAACTGAGCAAGGGTCTCCACCCGAAACCTCACCCATTCCTTCTCTCCACAGATGCTGCCTGACCCGCTGAGTTACTCCAGCACTCTGTGAAACGTCACCTATCCATGTTCTCCACAGATGCTGCCTGACCCACTGAGTAAGTTTGCCTTATTTTTTGTAAACCAGCATCTACAGATCCTTGTGTTCCCATGCTGGGGTCTCTCCGGGTGCTCCGGTTTCCTCCCACACTTCAAAGACGTGCAGGTTTCCAGATTAATTAGCTTTGGTAAAGATTGTAAATTTGTCCCTAGAGTGTGTCAGATAGTTTTGGTGTGTCGCTGGTCGGCGTGGACTCGGTGGGCAAAGCACTGGTTTCTGTGCTGTATCTCTGAAGTTTAAAGCCTAATTATAATTAATTAAAACCTAAAATGTAACAAGATATAAAATTCTACCGACGGAGTCAGAAGCAATAGTTTTCTCAAGAACATCATTGCTGCAGTGGGCATTGATCAGTGAAGTATTGAGCAAGGTTTCACATCAAGCTGAAACTAAGCTAGCCAACGCATCAAATATTCAACACCATTCCTGGAGTATTCGTCAGAATAAAGAGAGGAATCTGGTTCATTCTGCATTTGATGATTTACATGTAACACGTGTCTGACACGTGAGGCTCCGTGTGCCAGTTCTACTCGCGCGTGTGGGTGTGTCAGTCAACTCACCCCTGAGGAACTCAGAAGGAGTCTGAAGAAGGGTCTCGGCCCGAGACGTCACCTATCCATGTTCTCCACAGATGCTGCCTGACCCGCTGAGTTACTCCAGCACTCTGTGAAACGTCACCTATCCATGTTCTCCACAGATGCTGCCTGACCTGCTGAGTTACTCCAGCATTATGTTGTTATCTTCAGTTTAAATCAGCATCTGCATTTCCTTCCGACACAACTCACCTCTGTGATGTGCCCGAGTCATACAGTCATGGAAAGTGGATATGGAGAGGATGTTTCCACTAGTGGGAGAGTCTAGGACCAGAGGGCACAGCCTCAGAATTAAAGGATGTTCCTTTAGGAAGGAGATGAGAAGATATTTCTTTAGTCAGAGGGTGGTGAATCTGTGGGATTCTTTGCTACAGAAGGCTGTGGAGGCCAAGTCAGTGGATATTTTTACGGCAGAGAAAGATAGATTGTTGATTAGTGCGGGTGTAGAAGGCAGGAGAATGGGATTGGGAGGGACAGTAGATCAGCCATGGCGGAGTAGACTTGATGGGCCGAATGGCCTAATTCTGCCCCTATCACTTATGACTTTATAGAAACATAGAAAATAGGTGCAGGAGGAGGCCATTCGGCCCTTTGAGCCAACACCGCCATTCATTGTGATCATGGCTGATCATCCACAATCAGTAACCCGTGCCTGCCTTCTCCCCATACCCCTTGATTCCACTAACTCCTAGAGCTCTATCTAACTCTCTTTGATGATAGGTTATGTAGGATGAGTGGCCGTTGGGGCAGGTGGTGGGCTGAAGGGCCTGTGTTCCTGCTGTGGGACTCTGTGGTCCTCGTGAGAACCTTGCAGTGGGTAGTACGGACTTACGTGATGTCAGGAGGCACAGCCGTGCGAATGGAACTCACCACACATTAATAAGTTCATAAATCATATTCGCAGAATTAGCCCATTCAACTCCACCATTCATGGTTGATAGATACAAAATGGTGGAGTAACTCAGCATCTCTGGAGAACATGGATACATGCCCAGCCCATCACACACACCACACTCCCCACCATTGTAGATGGAGCCCAGCCCATCACACACACCACACTCCCCACCATTGTAGATGTAGATGGAGCCCAGTCCATCACACACCACACTCCCCACCATTGTAGATGGAGCCCAGTCCATCACACACACCACACTCCCCACCATTGTAGATGGAGGCCAGCCCATCACACACCACACTCCCCACCATTGACTCCATCTACACCACTCTGCCTCGGGAAAGTAACCAACATAATCAAAGACTTGTCCCAGTCCCACCCCGGTCGGCCATTCCCTCTTCTCCCAGGTCCTGTCCGGCAGAAGGTACAGAAGCTTGAAAGTGCGCACCACCAGACTCAGGAACAGCTTCTGCCCCTCTGTTATCAGGCTTGTGAACGGCCCTTCCATAAGCTAGGGCCAAGTCAGTGGATATATTTAAGGCAGAGATAGATAGATTGTTGATTGGTGCGGGTGTCAGGGGTTATGGGGAGAAGGCAGGAGAATGGGGTTAGGAAGGAAAGATAGATGGATTGCGGAGTAGACTGGCTGGGCCGAATGGCCTAATTCTGCTTGTAGTGCTTCTGAACAGGCACCATCGAGGAGGAAGTGGTTCTTTGGGGTGGGTAAGATATTCTTTTTCAGCAGATAGTGATTTGTTTAAACTAGGAGCTCACTTAAGCTGGCAGTTATGCAGTGCGGAATGAGAGGGTTGTTAACAGCTTGTTGATAGGAAGCACTTCACAACTGTGTATTGGGAGAGCTACTTAACGTTTGATCAACATAATTCGCAACAAGTGCATCTGGTGGTGATTGCTGCGTGCTGCCTTAATGGACTGGAATCGCAGCAGCAATCTCCCTTCCTGATCTCACTCAGTTTAAGAGATGGACTTCTGCCAGATAAAACCATTCACATGGACTAAACCTCACTAGATGCAGACAGACACTGATCATGTCCAAGTTCCCACTCGGCTGAGAACGAAAAATCTCCTCCCCGTGGTACAGCATTCTCCAGCAGTCAATATCACCAAGGGTCTCTCCCGAGCAGAGACCCGACCTTTGTTTTCTGTGTCGTGTCTCCACTCCCGCTGCAGCTTACCACCGGCCATGCACCTGGAGCTGGTGGGCTCCATCTACCACCGGCCATGCACCTGGAGCTGGTGGGCTCCACCTACACTGGCCATGCACCTGGAGCTGGTGGGCTCCACCTACACTGGCCATGCACCTGGAGCTGGTGGGCTCCATCTACCACCGGCCATGCACCTGGAGCAGGTGGGCTCCACCTACACCGGCCATGCACCTGGTGCTGGTGGGCTCCACCTACACTGGCCATGCACCTGGAGCTGGTGGGCTCCACCTACACTGGCCATGCACCTGGAGCTGGTGGGCTCCACCTACACTGGCCATGCACCTGGAGCTGGCGGGCTCCAGCTGGGACCACCTGTGCTCTGGTTCGCAGAGCCCACGGCCCGGACTCACCACCTGCGGCGCTGGCTGCCTGCGGATGCTGCAGGAGCGGCCGCGACTCGTCTCCGGAGGCTCCGGCGCGGGCCGCCTGGATGTCGGAAGCCCGCAGGCCCCTGGGTGGGGGCCGACATCGGGACCTCCAGCAGCGGCAGCGTCTTCGCCCACCCCGAATTGTGGGGCTTGGGTCGGCCCGACCTTTCACCGTCCGGCGCGGCCTGGAATAGGCCGCGGGATTTTCTCCGCCCGGCGGGGGCTTCAATGTCGGGAGCCCCGACCGCCCCGACGTGGCAACTCCAACAGCCTGACCGCAGGAGAAGACGGCAGGGGAAGAGAAAAAGACATTGTGGCCTTCCATCACAGTGAGGAGGGGACTGGAGGAGACTCACTGTGATGGATGTTTCTTTTGTTTGGTGTTGGTTTATGATTGTATGTGTTATTGTATTTTTATTGATTATTCTTATTGGTCTTATTGTTGAACTGTGGGTAATGTTTCATTTCACTGCACATTTATGTGAATGTAACAAATAAACAACTATTGACTATTGATCTTTCCTATAACATGGTGCCCAGAACTGAACATAATGTTCTAAATGCGGTCTCACCAACGTCTTATACAACTGCAACATGACCTCCCAACTTCTGTACTCTGACTGATGAACGTCAATGTGCCAAAAGCCTTTTATGACTACCCAATCTACCTGTGGGGACATTAATAAACTAAACTGAACTAAACTAGACTATTAGCTGCAGGGAGAGGTTGGACAGACTTGGAGCGCCGGAGGTTGAGGGGAGACCTGATAGAAGTGTATAAAATGACGAGAGGCGTAGATAGGGTAGACAGTCAGAACATTTCTCCGAGGATTAAAAAATCATATACCTGAAGAGAAACATTTAAAGGTGAGAGGGGGAAAGTTTAAAGTGGGTCAGGCAGAGTGCTGGAGTAACTCAATGGGTCAATAGACAATAACCAATAGACAATAGTCAATGGGTGCAGGAGGAGGCCATTCGGCCCTTCGAGCCAGCACCGCCATTCAATGTGATCATGGCTGATCATCCACAATCAATACCCCGTTCCTGCTTTCTCCCCATACCCCCTGACTCCGCTATCCTTAAGAGCTCTATCTAACTCTCTCTTGAATGCATTCAGAGAATTGGCCTCCACTGCCTTCTGAGGCAGAGAATTCCACAGATTTACAACTCTCTGACTGAAAAGGTTTTTCCTCATCTCCGTTCTAAATGGCCTACCCCTTATTCTTAAACTGTGGCCCCTGGTTCTGGACTCCCCCAACATTGGGAACATGTTTCCTGCCTCTAGCTTGTCCAATCCCTTAATAATCTTATACGTTTCGATAAGATCCCCTCTCATCCTTCTAAATTCCAGCATATACAAGCTTAGTCACTCCAGTCTTTCAACATACGATAGTCCCGCCATTCCGGGAATTAACCTAGTGAACCTACACTGTACGCCCTCAATAGCAAGAATATCCTTCCTCAAATTTGCAGACCAAAACTGCACACAGTACTCCAGGTGTGGTCTCACTAGGGCCACACTACAACTGCAGAAGGACTTCTTTGCTCCTATACTCAACTCCTCTTGTTATGAAGGCCAACATGCCATTGGCTTTCTTCACTGCCTGCTGTACCTGCATGCTTCCTTTCAGTGACTGATGCACTAGGACACCCAGATCTCATTGTACGTCCCCTTTTCCTAACGTGACACCATTCAGATAATACTCTGCCTTCCTATTCTTACCATCAAAGTGGATAACCTCACACTTATCCACATTAAACTGCATCTGCCATGCATCTGCCCACTCACACAACCTGTCCAAGTCACCCTGCAACCTCATAGCATCTTCCTCACAGTTCACACTACCACCTAGCTTTGTATCATCTGCAAATTTGCTAATGGTACTTTTAATCCCTTCATCCAAGTCATTAATGTATATTGTAAATAGCTGCGGTCCCAGCACCGAGCCTTGCGGTACCCCACTAGTCACTGCCTGCCATTCTGAAAGGGACCCATTTATCCCCACTCTTTGATTTCTGTCTGTCAACCAATTTTCTCTCCATGTCAGTACCCTACCCCCAATACCATGTGCAGGTCAGGCAGCATCTGTGGAGAACATGGATAGGTGACATTTCACAGAGTGCTGGAGTAACTCAGCGGGTCAGGCAGCATCTGTGGAGAACATGGATAGGTGACGTTTTGGCTCGAGACCCTTCTTCAGACTGGTTAGGGATAAGGGAAAAGAGAGACTGGGCTTGTATTCACTGGAGTTTAGAAGGATGAGAGGGGATCTTATAGAGACGTATAAAATTATAAAAGGACTGGACAAGCTGGATGCAGAAAAAACATTCCCAATGTTGGGGGAGTCCAGAACCAGGGGCCACAGTCTAAGAATAAAGGGGCGGCCATTTAAAACTGAGAGTTGTGAATGTGTGGAATTCTCTGCCACAGAGGGCAGTGGAGGCCAATTCACTGGATGAATTTAAAAGAGAGTTAGATAGAGCTCTAGGGGCTAGTGGAATCAAGGGATATGGGGAGAAGGCAGGCACGGGTTACTGATTGTGGATGATCAGCCATGATCACAATGAATGGCGGTGCTGGCTTGAAGGGCCAAATGTCCTCCTCCTGCACCTATTGTCTATGTTTCTATGTTTTTATAAGATATAGACGGTGATGTGGAGAGATAAAGAACAATGAATGAAAGATAGCAAAAAAGTAACGATGATAAAGGAAACAGGCCATTGTGAGCTGTTTGTGGGGTGAGAACGAGAAGCTGGTGCGACTTGGGTGGGGGAGGGATGAGGGATAGAGAGAGGGAATGCCGGGGCTACCTGAAGTGAGAGAGATCAATGCTCATACCACTGGGCTGTAAGCTGTCCAAGCATGGTATGCTGTTCCTCCAACAGAAACTGAGCCGACAGTCTAACTCATCCACGCTGACCAAGATACCCCATCCACCCTAGTCCCACCCGCCTGCTCTCCACCGCTACCCGGGCAGCGCATTCCAGGCACCCACCACTCTCTGTGTAAAAACACCTGTCCTGTAAACCTCCTTTAAACTTTGCCCCTCTCACTCATCTGAGAAGCTGTGAATCTGTGGGATTCTCTGCCTCAGAAGGCAGTGGAGGCCAATTCTCTGAATGCTTTCAAGAGAGAGTTAGATAGAGCTCTTAAGGATAGCGGAGTCAGGGGGTATGGGGAGAAGGCAGGAACGGGGTACTGATTGAGAATGATCAGCCATGATCACAGTGAATGGCGGTGCTGGCTCGAAGGGCCGAATGGCCTCCTCCTGCACCTATTGTCTATTGAAAAGGGTTCTGATTTACCCTGTCCAATTTCATTCTTCCCACATTTCCATCAGCTACCACTCAGAAGCAATTTAACCAACAAACACGCACGTCTTTGGAGTGTGGGAGGAAACCGGAGCACCCGGAGAAAACCCACGCAGGACACGGGGAGAACGTACAAACTCCGTACAGACAGCACCCGTAGTCAGGATGCTTACTTTGGCAGGAAGCAAGGATTGGCGTAACGAGAATTTGTAGTCTTGTGATGCTGTTAAATCGTAGAATGTGAGAGGGATGATTGTGCTCTTTGAAGGAGGCATCTAATTAGCTGCGAGCTCATCTATCACCATCATTTCCCACAGCTTCAAGTCTTATCCTTTTAATCCTTTGGAGATTGTCAAAGATCCGGATGCAAATTAGCTCAAAACCATCACATTCCCACAGTTCAAACATTTCCAGAGTAGGAAGGAACTGCAGTTGCTGGTTTAAACCGAAGATAGACACAAAGTGCTGGAGTAACTCAGCGGGTCAGGCAGCATCTGTGGAGAACATCGAGACCCAACATGCCCCATCTACACTAGTCCCACCCACCCACACCGACCAACATGCCCCATCTGCACTAGTCCCACCCACCCACACCGACCAACATGCCCCATCTACACTAGTCCCACCCGCCCACACCGACCAACATGCCCCATCTACACTAGTCAATAGACAATAGACAATAGACAATAGGTGCAGGAGTAGGCCATTCAGCCCTTCGAGCCAGCACCGCCATTCAAAGCGATCATGGCTGATCACTCTCAATCAGTACCCCGTTCCTGCCTTCTCCCCATACCCCCTCACTCCGCTATCCTTAAGAGCTCTATCCAGCTCTCTCTTGAAAGCATCCAACGAACTGGCCTCCACTGCCTTCTGAGGCAGAGAATTCCACACCTTCACCACTCTCTGACTGAAAAAGTTCTTCCTCATCTCCGTTCTAAATGGCCTACCCCTTATTCTTAAACTGTGGCCCTTGTTCTGGACTCCCCCAACATTGGGAACATGTTTCCTGCCTCTAATGTGTCCAATCCCCTAATTATCTTATATGTTTCAATAAGATCCCCCCTCATCCTTCTAAATTCCAGTGTATACAAGCCCAATCGCTCCAGCCTTTCAACATACGACAGTCCCGCCATTCCGGGAATTAACCTAGTGAACCTACGCTGCACGCCCTCCATAGCAAGAATATCCTTCCTCAAATTTGGAGACCAAAACTGCACACAGTACTCCAGGTGCGGTCTCACCAGGGCCCGGTACAACTGTAGAAGGACCTCTTTGCTCCTATACTCAACTCCTCTTGTTACGAAGGCCAACATTCCATTGGCTTTCTTCACTGCCTGGTGACCTTCGGGTCTGAAGAAGGGTCTTGACCCGAAACGTCACCCGTTCCTTCTCTCCAGAGATGCTGCCTGTCCCGCTGAGTTACTCCGGCATTTTGTGTCTATCGACATAATGTTATCATGAGCTTCATTATCAGTGCAACTCGTTCTCACCTCGCCCACAGCAAACAATGGCTGCTTTCGTGAGAAACTGTTACTTTTTTGCACATCTGCATGCTTCATTTCAGTGACTGATGCACTAGGACACCCAGATCTCGTTGAACTCCCCCTCCTCCTAACTTGACACCATTCAGATAATAATCTGCCTTTCTATTCTTACTTCCAAAGTGAATAACCTCACACTTATCTACATTAAACTGCATCTGCCATGTATCCGCCCACTCACACAACCTGTCCAAGTTACCCTGCAGCCTTATTGCATCTTCCTCACTATTCACACTTCCCCCCAACTTAGTATCATCTGCAAATTTGCTAATGATACTTTTAATCCCTTCGTCTAAGTCATTAATGTATATCGTAAATAGCTGGGGTCCCAGCACCGAACCTTGCGGTACCCCACTGGTCACTGCCTGCCATTCCGAAAGGGACCCATTTATCCCCACTCTTTGCTTTCTGTCTGTCAACCAATTTTCTATCCATGTCAGTACCCTACCCCCAATACCATGTGCTCTAATTTTGCCCACTAATCTCCTATGTGGGACCTTGTCGAAGGCTTTCTGAAAGTCGAGGTACACCACATCCACTGACTCTCCCTTGTCAATTTTCCTAGTTACATCCTCAAAAAATTCCAGTAGATTTGTCAAGCATGATTTCCCCTTCGTAAATCCATGCTGACTTGGAATGATCCTGTTACTGCTATTCAAATGCTCAGCAATTTCGTCTTTTATAATTGACTCCAGCATCTTCCCCACCACTGATGTCAGACTAACTGGTCTATAATTACCCGTTTTCTCTCTCCCTCCTTTCTTAAAAAGTGGGATAACATTTGCTATCCTCCAATCCACAGGAACTGATCCTGAATCTATAGAACATTGAAAAATGATCTCCAATGCTTCTACTATTTCTAGAGCCACCTCCTTAAGTACCCTGGGATGCAGACCATCAGGCCCTGGGGATTTATCAGCCTTCAGTCCCATCAGTCTACCCAAAACCATTTCCTGCCTAATGTGGATTTCCTTCAGTTCCTCCATCACCCTAGGTTCTCCGGCCCCTAGAACATTTGGGAGATTGTGTGTATCTTCCTCAGTGAAGACAGATCCAAAGTAACGGTTTAACTCGTCTGCCATATCCTTGTTCCCCATAATAAATTCCCCTGCTTCTGTCTTCAAGGGACCCACATTTACCTTGACTATTTCTTTCCTCTTCACGTACCTAAAAAAACTTTTGCTATCCTCCTTTATATTATTGGCTAGTTTACCCTCGTACCTCATCTTTTCTCCCTGTATTGCCTTTTTAGTTAACTTTTGTTGCTCTTTAAAAGAGTCCCAATCCTCTGTCTTCCCACTCTTCTTTGCTATGTTATACTTCCTCTCCTTAATTTTTATGCTGTCCTTGACTTCCCTTGTCAGCCACAGGTGTCTCTTACTCCCCTTAGAGTCTTTCCACCTCTTTGGAATAAATTGATCCTGCAACCTCTGCATTATTCCCAGGAATACCTGCCATTGCTGTTCTACCGTCTTCCCTGCTAGGGCCTCCTTCCAGTCAATTTTGGCCAGCTCCTGCCTCATGCCTCTGTAATCCCCTTTGCTATACTGTAATACCGACACTTCCGATTTTCCCTTCTGCCTTTCCATTTGCAGAGTAAAACTTATCATGTTGTGATCACTGCCTCCTAATGGCTCTTTTACCTCTAGTCCCCTTATCAGATCAGGATCATTACACAACACTAAATCCAGAATTGCCTTCTCCCTGGTAGGCTCCAGTACAAGCTGTTCTAAGAATCCATCTCGAAGGCACTCTACAAACTCTCTTTCCTGGGGTCCATTTCCAACCTGATTTTCCCAGTCTACCTGCATGTTGAAATCTCCCATAACCACCGTAGCATTACATTTTTGACACGCCAATTTTATCTCCTGATTCAACTTGCACCCTATGTCGAGGCTACTGTTTGGGGGCCTATAGATAACTCCCATTAGGGTCTTTTTACCCTTACAATTTCTCATTTCTATCCATACTGATTCAACATCTCCTGATTCTATGTCACCCCTTGCAAGGGAATGAATATCATTCCTTACCATCAGAGCAACCCCACCCCCTCTGCCCACCTGTCTGTCTTTTCTATACGTTGTGTACCCCTGAATATTCAGTTCCCAGCCCTGGTCCTCTTGTAGCCATGTCTCAGTGATCCCTACAACATCATACTTGCCCATGACTAACTGAGCCTCAAGCTCGTCCACTTTATTTTTTATACTACGCGCATTTAAGTTTAACTTCTGTATTTACCTCCCCTCTCACATCGTTCACAATTGGCCCTGCCCTTAATTTCTTTTCCGCTCTAGAACTTCTGTTCCCATTCTTCCGAGAGTCTTTTGCAATATCTCCTGTATTCCCTTTTACCTCATCTTCATATTCACAATTTGTTAACCCCTCCCCCCCACTACTTAGTTTAAAGCCACAGGTGTCACACTAGCAAACCTGCCTGCCAGAATGTTTGTCCCCCTGCTGTTAAGATGCAACCCGTCCCTTTTGTACAAGTCACCCCTAGCCCAGAAGAGATCCCAGTGGTCCAGAAATCGAAATCCCTGCTCTCTGCACCAGCCCCTCAGCCATAAATTCATACCCTCTATCTCTCTGTTCCTGGCCTCACCAGCACGAGGTACCGGTAGCAGTCCAGAGATAACCACCTTCGACGTCCTACTTCTCAGTGTTTTTCCCAACTCTCTAAACTCCCGCTGTAGCACCTCCTTCCTCTTCCGCCCGACGTCATTCGTGCCCACGTGCACAACGACTTCAGGTTGATTGCCCTCCCTCACTAGGATTTTCTGAAGCCGGTCCGTGATGTGTTGAACCCTGGCACCAGGGAGGCAACAGACCATCCTCAAGTCCCTCCTGCTGCCACAGAATCTTCTGTCCGTCCCTCGGACTATGGAGTCACCGACCACTACGGCTCTTCCAGACTTCGGTCTCCCCTGTCGAGTATCCTTGCCAACAGGTCCGCCACTCGGACTGGAAACGTCTTCTGCCCCGACAGTTCCCAAGAGGGTATACCTATTTGCAATAGGCACAGCCACTGGGGTCTCCTGTAGTCCACGTCCACGTCCACTCCCCCCTGAAACAGTCTCCCACCTTCGCTCGAACTGGACCCTGGGCGTGACAATAGGTCCTGTCGAGGAAACTCTCGCATTCCTGGATGGCCCTGAGGTCATCCAACTGCCTCTCCAACGCCACCACACGTCCCTTCAGGAGCTGCACCTGGACACAGTTCTTGCAGGTGTAGCTCCCAGAAGCTCCAGCGACATCCCTGTCTTCCCACATCCTGCAGGAAACACACTGCGCCAACTTGTCCGCCATTACCTTGTGCCTATAACCAGGTAGTTCCACCCACCCACACCGACCAACATGCCCCATCTACACTAGTCCCACCCACACCGACCAACATGCCCCATCTACACTAGTCCCACCCACACCGACCAACATGCCCCATCTACACTAGTCCCACCTGCCCACACCGATCAACGTGTCCCATCTACATTAGTCCAACCTTTCCCACACCGACCAACATGCCCCATCTACACTAGTCCCACCTTGCCCACACTGACCAACATGCCCCATCTACACTAGTCCCACCCACCCACACCGACCAACATGCCCCATCTACACTAGTCTCACCTGCCCACACCGACCAACATGCCCCATCTACACCAGTCCCACCTGCCCACACCGACCAACATGCCCCATCTACACTAGTTCCACCTTGCCCACACCGACCAACATGCCCCATCTACACTAGTCCCACCTGCCCACACCGACCAACATGCCCCATCTACACTAGTCCCACCCACCCACACCGACCAATATGCCCATCTACACTAGTCCCACCCACCCACACCGACCAACATGCCCCATCTACACTAGTCCCACCCACCCACACCGACCAACATGCCCCATCTACACTAGTCCCACCTGCCCACACCGACCAAAATGCCCCATCTACACTAGTCCCACCCACCCACACCGACCAACATGCCCCATCTACACTAATCCCACCCGCCCACACCGACCAACATGCCCCATCTACACTAATCCCACCCACCCACACTATCCATGGTAGGAGATGAGGAGGAATTTCTTTAGTCAGAGGTTGGTGAATCTGTGGGATTCTTTGCCACAGACAGCTGTGGAGGCCACAAGTCAGTGGATATATATTTAGGGCAGAGATCGATAGATTCTTGATTAGTACGGGTGTCAGAGGTTATGGGGAGAAGACAGGAGAATGGGGTTAGGTGGGAGAGATAGATCAGCCATGATTGAATGGCGGAGTAGACCTGATGGGCCGAATGGCCTGATTCTGCTCCTATCACTCATGACCTTAAGACCTACAGCTCAATCCCTCGAGTCCTGACAACATCCTTGTAAATTTTCTCTGCACCCTCTTGAACTTAACAACATGCATCCTAGAGCTGGGAATCATGAACTGATGCTGCAATGCTGAGAACTATATTCCACACTCTGTGTCTTCCCCTTTGCTCTACCTATTGCACTTGAGTTTGGCCTGATCGTATTTATGTATAGTGTTATCTGATCTGATTGGATAGCATGCAAAACAAAGCTTTTCACTGTACCTCAGTACACGTGGCAATAATAAACCTGAACCTAGGACCCACTGAGTTACTCCAGCACTCTGTGAAACGTCACCTATCCATGTTCTCCACAGATGCTGCCTGACTCGCTGAGTTACTCCAGCACTCTGTGAAACGTCATCTATCCATGTTCTCCACAGATGCTGCCTGACCCGCTGAGTTACTCCAGCACTCTGTCTATCTTTGGTATAAACCGGCATCTGCAGTTCCTGCCTCCACACAAGCATCTTTATTCAGGTATTGAGCGTGGCTTGTTGATGGGACATCTGCATTCTAGTCTCCACTCATTCTGCACAAAGGTCTGATTTAATCTCAGTTATTTTGGTTGATATTAAATATTCCTAATGCGTTTGGATTGGCAAGGGGTTAGAAAGTGGAGACTGTCAGTGTGATTAGTGGCAGCTTCACACCTGATCCCGGCTGTTTTGTGTGATGTTCTCTGTCAGTTTCCATCCTTCACCTGTGATCGATGGCAACTAGGACACACACACACATCACGCCAGCCACATCATCCATCTTGTTTAACCCCAGCCAGTGACACGATGGTGGAACACAGAAAACAGGTGCAGGAGGAGGCCAATCCACTCTTCCTGCCAGCACCGCCCGATAATACACAAGGGGCAATGGGCCATGGGCACTGGGCACTGGGCAATGGGCAATGGGCACTGGGCCATGGGCAATGGGCACTGGGCAATGGGCACTGGGCAATGGGCCATGGGCAATGGGCACTGGGCAATGGGCCATGGGCAATGGGCACTGGGCAATGGGCCATGGGCAATGGGCACTGGGCAATGGGCCATGGGCAATGGGCCATGGGCAATGGGCCATGGGCAATGGGCACTGGGCAATGGGCCATGGGCAATGGGCACTGGGCAATGGGCACTGGGCAATGGGCCATGGGCAATGGGCACTGGGCAATGGGCACTGGGCAATGGGCACTGGGCAATGGGCCATGGGCAATGGGCAATGGGCACTGGGCAATGGGCACTGGGCAATGGGCACTGGGCAATGGGCCATGGGCAATGGGCCATGGGCAATGGGCCATGGGCCATGGGCAATAGACACTAGACACTAGAAACTAGGCGATAGACACTGGACACTGGACACTGGACACTGGACACTGGACACTGGACACTGGACACTGGACACTGGACACTGGACACTGGACACTGGACACTAGCCTATAGGCAATAGACAATAGACACTAGAAACTAGTACCCTGTTCCTGCCTTCTCCCCATACCCCCTGACTCCGTTATCCTTAGAGCTCTATCTAGCTCTCTCTTGAAAGCATCCAGAGAATTGGCCTCCACTGCCTTCTGAGGCAGACAATTCCACAGATTTATAACTCTCTGACTGAAAAACCTTTTCCTCATCTCAGTTCTAAATGGTCGACCCCTTATTCTTAAACTGTGGCCCCTGGTTCTGGACTCCCCCAACATTGGGAACATGTTTCCTGCCTCTAGCGCGTCCAGTCCTTTAATAATCTTATATGTTCAATAAGATTCCCTCTCATCCTTCTAAATTCCGGTGTATACAAGCCCAGTCGCTCCAGTCTTTCAACATAGGACAGTCCCGCCATCCCGGGAATTAACCTGGTGAACCTATGCTGCACGCCCTCAATAGCAAGAATATCTTTCCTCAAATATCGAGCAAAACTGCACACAGTACTCCAGGTGCGGTCTCAATAGACAATAGACAATAGGTGCAGGAGGATGCAATTCGGCCCTTCCAGCCAGCACCGCCATCCAACATTTTCGAGAGAGAGTTAAAATGCCCATTTCGGCAACTTGAACGCTCAGGAGTGGAAAAGATTGGGAAATGTTGTGAACACTGCCCGGGCCATCACCGGCTCTGACCGCCCCACCATCACCAGCTCTGACCGCCCCACCATCACAGGGCCATCACCAGCTCTGACCGCCTCACCATCACAGGGCCATCACCGGCTCTGACCGCCCCACCATCACAGGGCCATCACCGGCTCTGACCGCCCCACCATCACAGGGCCATCACCGGCTCTGACCGCCCCACCATCACAGGGCCATCACTGGCTCTGACCGCCCCACCATCACAGGGCCATCACCAGCTCTGACCGCCTCACCATCACAGGGCCATCACCAGCTCTGACTGCCCCACCATCACAGGGCCATCACCGGCTCTGACCGCCCCACCATCACCAGCTCTGACCGCCCCACCATCACAGGGCCATCACCGGCTCTGACCGCCCCACCATCACAGGGCCATCACCAGATCTGACCGCCCCACCATCGGCTCTGACCGCCCCACCATCACAGGGCCATCACCAGCTCTGACCGCCCCACCATCACAGGGATTTACCCGACTCACTGCCTCACTAAGGCAGCCAGCATCAGCAGACCCACACTCTCACTGACCCACACCACCCTGGCCACACTCACTGACCCACACTCTCACTGACCCACACCACCCTGGCCACACTCTCACTGACCCACACCACCCTGGCCACTCACTGACCCACACCACCCTGGCCACACTCTCACTGACCCACACCACCCTGGCCACACTCTCACTGACCCACACCCCCCTGGCCACACTCTCACTGACCCACACCACCCTGGCCACACTCTCACTGACCCACACCACCCTGGCCACACTCTCACTGACCCACACCACCCTGGCCACACTCTCACTGACCCACACCCCCCTGGCCACACTCTCACTGACCCACACCACCCTGGCCACACTCTCACTGACCCACACCACCCTGGCCACACTCCCACTGACCCACACCACCCTGGCCACACTCTCACTGACCCACACCACCCTGGCCACACTCTCACTGACCCACACCACCCTGGCCACACTCTCACTGACCCACACCACCCTGGCCACACTCTCACTGACCCACACTCTCACTGACCCACACCACCCTGGCCACACTCTCACTGACCCACACCACCCTGGCCACACTCTCACTGACCCACACCACCCTGGCCACACTCTCAATGACCCACACCACCCTGGCCACACTCTCACTGACCCACACCACCCTGGCCACACTCTCACTGACCCACACCCCCCTGGCCACACTCTCACTGACCCACACCACCCTGGCCACACTCTCACTGACCCACACCACCCTGGCCACACTCCCACTGACCCACACCACCCTGGCCACACTCTCACTGACCCACACCACCCTGGCCACACTCTCACTGACCCACACCACCCTGGCCACACTCTCACTGACCCACACTCTCACTGACCCACACCACCCTGGCCACACTCTCACTGACCCACACCACCCTGGCCACACTCTCACTGACCCACACCCCCCTGGCCACATTCTCACTGACCCACACCACCCTGGCCACACTCTCACTGACCCACACTCTCACTGACCCACACTCTCACTGACCCACACCACCCTGGCCACACTCTCACTGACCCACACCACCCTGGCCACACTCTCACTGACCCACACCACCCTGGCCACACTCTCACTGACCCACACTCTCACTGACCCACACCACCCTGGCCACACTCTCACTGACCCACACCACCCTGGCCACACTCTCACTGACCCACACCACCCTGGCCACACTCTCACTGACCCACACCCCCCTGGCCACATTCTCACTGACCCACACCACCCTGGCCACACTCTCACTGACCCACACTCTCACTGACCCACACTCTCACTGACCCACACCACCCTGGCCACACTCTCACTGACCCACACCACCCTGGCCACACTCTCACTGACCCACACCACCCTGGCCACACTCTCACTGACCCACACCACCCTGGCCACACTCTCACTGACCCACACCACCCTGGCCACACTCTCACTGACCCACACCACCCTGGCCACACTCTCACTGACCCACACCACCCTGGCCACACTCTCACTGACCCACACCACCCTGGCCACACTCTCACTGACCCACACCACCCTGGCCACACTCACATCTCACCCCTGCCATGGGGAAGAAGGTCCAGGAGCCTGAAAACTGTAAGGTCCAGGTTCAGGAACAGCTCCTTCCTGCAGCCATCAGGCTGTTAAACACCACAACCTCCAATACGCTCGCAACTACACAGACTATTATTATTATTATTTCCAGTGCACTATGTTTACATATTGTGTTGTGCTGCAGCAGGTAAGGATGTCATTGTTCTATCTGGGACACAACAATAAAACACTCGACTGTTGACTCCTGATAGAGCTCTAGGGGCTAGCGGAATCAAGGGATATGGGGAGAAGTCAGGAACGGGTTACTGATTGTGGATGATCAGCCATGATCACAATGAATGGCGGTGCTGGCTCAAAGGACCAAATGGCCTCCTCCTGCACCTATTTTCTATGTTTCTAATATGATAGACAATACACAATAGACAATAGGTGAAGGAGGAGGCCTTTCGGCCCTGCGAGCCAGCACCGCCATTCAATGTGATCATGGCTGATCATTCTCAATCAGTACCCCGTTCCTGCCTTCTCCCCATAACCCCCTGACTCCGCTATCCTTAAGAGCTCTATCTAGCTCTCTCTTGAATGCATTCAGAGAATTGGCCTCCACTGCCTTCTGAGGCAGAGAATTCCACAGATTCACAACTCTCTGACTGAAAAAGTTCTTCCTCATCTCCGTTCTAAATGGCCTCCCCCTTGTTCTTAAACTGTGGCCCCGTTCCTGCCCTCTCCCCATATCCCTTGATTCCGCTAGCCCTCAGAGCTACATCTCTCTCTCTCTTGAATACAATCGTGCAGTAATGACGGCCAAACTCGCAGACAGGGTGAAGGTTACTTAGCAATTTTCATAGGTGGACAGGGCGGTCAAAAAGTCTTTCAGCACGTTAGCCTTCATTAGTCAGAGTATTGAGTATTGGTCAGCTTACAACCCAACGGTATGAATATTGATTTCTCCAACTTCCAGTAACCCTTCCTTTCCCTCTCTCTCTGTCCCTCCCCCACCCTAGTTCTCTGACTAGTTCACTGTCCTTCTGATTGAATATTACATAGAAACATAGACAATAGGTGCAGGAGGAGGCCATTTGGCTCTTCGAGCCAGCACCGCCATTCATTGTGATCATGGCTGATCATCCACAATCAGTAACCTGTGCCTGCCTTCTCCCCATATCGCTTGGTTCCACTAGCCCCTAGAGCTCTATCCAACTCTCTTTTAAATCCATCCAGTGAATTGGCCTTCACTGCCCTCTGTGGCAGAGAATTCCACAAATTCACAAATCTCTGGGTGAAAGTTTTTTTTCTCACCTCAGTTTTAAATGGTCTCCCCTTTATTCTTAGACTGTTGCCCCTGGTTGTACGCCTTGCTATCACCCGCCTCAGCCAACAATGAAACATTCTACTTTTTTTTAACCTCCATCTGCTTTGATCTGCTGTTTTCACACCTTACCCTTCATATATCTCTATGTCTCCCCTCCCCTGACTCTCAGACTGAAGAAGGGTCTCCACCTGAAACGTCGCCCATTCCTTCTCTCCACAGATGCTGCCTGACCCGCTGAGTTACTCCAGCACTCTGTGAAACGTCACCTATCCATGTTCTCCACAGATGCTGCCTGACCCGCTGAGTTACTCCAGCACTCTGTGAAACGTCACCTATCCATGTTCTCCACAGATGCTGCCTGACCCACTGAGTTACTCCAGCACTCTGTGAAACGGAGTGTGTTCGGGGAGCAGGGCCGAGTGCGTTCACCTGACGGAGGTTGCGTAGCAACCCGCCTCCCGGCCCGGGCGGCCGCCATTGATGGAGCAGGAGCACGTGGCCGCTGGCTGGGTGAGGTCACATGAGGCATGGGGCGGTGACGTCACCCTTTGTCCCTTATTTAAGAGTGAGATAGTTGGCAACCCCTTGCTGTATCTCTAAACAGAACTAAAATGAGGAAGTGGAATTTCAAGTCTCTGAGTTGTGAAATCAACTCCACATGCCACCAAACGGCTGCCACTGAGAGGATTGACAAATCTATGCAGAGGGAACAGGCAGGAAATTGCCCTTCCTGCTTTGCTCTAATCTCTGTTGGGGACAAGTTCTTATCGAGTAACAGTGCAATTTAAACTAACAGACATTTCCCTCTGAGCTTCATATCAACTTAGATTTCAAACGTGTTATGTTCCATCTTTATTCCATGTCATTTAAAAAGTTGGCAACATTTCTCGCACTGAATGTCTTGAAACTCTTTGAGCTGAGGAGCAGTGTTTACAAAGTTTACTGAAGGTCACACAACAAATGGTTATAGTGTCACAGAGCTGTGGGACATGGGCCCATTTACAGTAAGATAGACGCAGAGTGCTGGAGAAACTCAGCAGGTCAGGCAGCATCTGTGGAGAACATGGATAGGTGACGTTTCACAGAGTGCTGGAGTAACTCAGCGGGTCAGGCAGCATCTGTGGAGAACATGGATAGGTGACGTTTCACAGAGTGCTGGAGTAACCCTAATTAGGGGTGATCTTGTAGAGGTGTACAAAATCATGAGAGCAATAGATCGGGTGAATGCACAGAGTCTTTTACGCAGAGTAGGGGAATGAATAACCAGAGAACATAGGTTTAAGGTGAGGTGTGTAAGATTTAATAGGAACCTGAGATGTAACATTTTTACTCAAAGGGTGGTGGGTGTAGGGAACGAGCTGCCGGTGGAGGTAGTTGAAGCAGGGACTACCCCAACATTTAAAAGACATTTAGACAGATGCACTGTTAAGGTTTAGAGAGACAGGGGCCAAATGTGGGCAGGTGGGACTAGAATAGATGGGACATTGGTCGGAATGGACAAGTTGGGCCGAAGGGCCTGCTTCTGTGCTGTGTGACTGTGATTCAGGCAGAGGGAGGAAACGTCACCTATCCATGTTCTCCACAGATGCTGCCTGACCCACTGAGTTACTCCAGCACTCTGTGAAACATCACCTATCCATGTTCTCCACAGATGCTGCCTGACCCACTGAGTTACTCCAGCACTCTGTGTTCTTTATTTCTCTCTTGTTATCAACCTCTTCTGCTCCAATGTTCCGTTTGAAGTAATTTCTTCTGACGCACAGCCTGCTGAGAAAAAAGAAATGAAAAAACGGAGGTAATGTTGTTCCCTGAATCTAATGGCCCTGAGGAAATCATTTCCTAAAATAAGATCAATGCTAGAATTCAGCTGAATGTGAATGAGGAGTTTACAGCAGGTATTAGCTACAGTCCAGCGGCTCCTGGAAACAACAGAGTTTGTGTCGGGCGTAACTGCAGATGCTGGTTTCATCCAAAGATGCACATTACATTTTAGCGTTTCTTTCATTCATTGTTCTTTATCTCTCCACATCACCGTCTATATCTCTCGTCTCCCTTATCCCAAACCAGTCTGAAGAATGGTCTCGACCCGAAACGTCACCTATCCATGTTCTCCACAGATGCTGCCTGACCCGCTGAGTTACTCCAGCACTCTGTGAAACGTCACCTATCCATGTTCTCCACAGATGCTGCCAGACCCGCTGTGTTACTCCAGCACTCTGTGAAACGTCACCTATCCATGTTCTCCACAGATGCTGCCTGACCCGCTGAGTTACTCCAGCACCCTGTGAAACGTCACCTATCCATGTTCTCCACAGATGCTGCCTGACCCGCTGAGTTACTCCAGCACTCTATGTCTGTCTTGAGTTTGTGTCAGAGTTTTCTATTTGAAGACACCACCATATGCATTCTAAATACCCTAAATATTCTGATGTTTCCACTAGTGGGAGAGTCTAGGACCAGAGGGCACGGCCTCAGAATTAAAGGACATTATTTAGGAAGGAGATGAGGAGGAATTTCTTTAGTCAGAGGGTGGTGAATCTGTGGAATTCTTTGCCACAGTGGAGGCCGTCAGTGGATATATTTAAGACAGAGATAGATTGTTGATCAGTGCGGGTGTCAGGGGTTATGGGGAGAAGGCAGGAGAATGGGGTTAGGAGGGAGAGATAGATCAGCCGTGATTGGATGGCGGAGTAGACTAGATGGGCCAAATGGCCTAATTCTGCGCCTATCACTGATGACCTTATGGACTTATACAGAGTGCGGAATATAGTTCTCAGCATTGTAGCGCATCAGTTCCAAAGTCCAATGTCCGCAATGGGGTAGAGGTGAATGGGACAGTACCCTGGCTTATGGAAGGGCCGTTCAGAAGCCTGATAACAGAGGGACAGAAGCTGTTCCTGAGTCTGGTCCTAGGGAGTTACAGCCCTCCAGAATGTTTGGGTCAAAGACCCATCATTTATTTATTTGCCTCTGTACTCCACAATTTGAGATTTGTAATAGAAAAAAAATCACATGTGGTTAAAGTGCACATTGTCAGATTTTAATAAAGGCCATTTTTATACATTTTGGTTTCACCATGTAGAATTTAGAAGAGAGTTAGATAGAGCTCTAGGGGCTAGCGGAATCAAGGGATATGGGGAGAAGGCAGGCACGGGTTACTGATTGTGGATGATCAGCCATGATCACAATGAATGGCGGTGCTGGCTCGAAGGGCCAAATGGCCTCCTCCTGCACCTATTTTCCATGTTTCTATGTTTCTATGTTTCTATTACAACAGTGTTTATACATAGTCCCCACTGTGCAGAGGCAAATACATAAATGATGGGTCTTTGTCCCAAACATTGTAGAGTGCACTGTATCTATCGTAATGTTTTAAGATACTCCATCACCTCCTCCGCTGCGATGAGGATTTACCCCACCACTGGCCACATCTTCCCATCCCCTCCCCTCTCTGCGTTCCGCAGAGACCGTTCCCTCCGCAACTCCCTGGTCCACTCGTCCCTTCCTACCCAAACCACCCCAACCCCGGGCACTTTCACCTGCAACCGCACGAGATGCAACACCTGTCCCTTTACCTCCCCCCTCAACTCCATCCAAGGACCCAAACAGTCTTTCCAGGTGAGACAGAGGTTCACCTGCACCTCCTCCAACCTCATCTATTCAATCCGCTGTTCCAGGTGTCAACTTCTCTACATTGACAAGACCAAACACAGGCTCGGCGATCATTTCACTCAACACCTTTGCTCAGTCCGTCTTAACCAACCTGATCTCCCGGTGAGTAAGCACTTCATCTCCCCCTCCCATGCCCCATCTGACCTCTCTGTCCTGGGCCTCCTCCATTGTCAGAGTGAGGCACAGTGCACATTGGAGGAACAGCACCTCATATTTTGCTTGGGTAGTTTACACCCCAGCGATATGAACATTGACTTCTCTAACTTTAGATAGTTCCTCTGTCCCTCTCCTCCCCTTCCCAGTTCTCCCACTGCCTTCCTGTCTCCACCTATATCCTTCCTTTGTCCCGCCCCCCTGACATCAGTCTGAAGAACCCCATTCTCCTGCCTTCTCCCCATAACCTCTGACACCTAATTGGCTTGGTCAATGTAGAAAAATTGTCCCTAGTGCGTGTAGGATAGTGTTAGTGTGCGTCGAAAGGCCTTGCCACCAGGTTGTGAATGACATCAGCCAGTGCTCAGGTAAACCCCATCACCCAAACGCTGTCTGACAGTCTGCCCACTGCACCTGTCAAACGGCCAGTCTCCGGCACGCATTACAGGTTTTACTACCTCTTTAACTTGACAGTCCAAACATATACAATTCTTAAGGGATTGGACAAGCTAGATACAGGAAAAATGTTCCCAATGTTGGGGGAGTCCAGAACCAGGGGCAACAGTTTAACAATAAGGGGAGCCATTTACGACTGAGATGAGGAAAAACATTTCCACCCAGAGAGTTGTGAATCTGTGGCATTCTCTGCCACAGAGGGCAGTGGAGGCCGATTCACAGGATGTCTTCACAGAAACATAGAAAATAGGTGCAGGAGGAGGCCATTTGGCCCTTCGAGCCAGCACCGCCATTCATTGTGATCATGGCTGATCGTCCACAATCAATAACCTGTGCCTGCCTTCTCCCCATATCCCTTGATACCACTAGCCCATAGAACTCTATCTAACTCTATCTAACTCTCTCTAAAATCCATCCAGTGATTTGGCCACCACTGCCCTCTATGGCAGAGAATTCCACAAATTCACAACTCTCTGGAAAAGTTTTTTCTCACCTCAGTTTTAAATGGCCTCCCCTTTATTCTAAGACTGTGGCCCTTGGTTCTGGACTCGCCCAACATTGGGAACATTTTTCCGGCATCTTATATGTTTCTATAAGATCCCCTCTCATCATTCTAAACTCCAGTGAATACAAGCCTAGTCTTTTCAATCTTTCCTCATATGACAGTCCCGCCATCCCAGGGATCAATCTCGTGAACCTACGCTGCACTGCCTCAATTACAAGGAAGTCCTTCCTCAAATTAGGAGACCAAAACGGTCCAGATGTGGTCTCACCAGGGCCCTATACAACTGCAGAAGAACCTCTTTGCTCCTATACTGAAATCCTCTTGTTATGAAGGCCAACATGCCATTAGCTTTCTTCAATGCCTGCTGTACCTGCTCGCCAACGTTCAGTGACTGCTGTACAAGGACACCCAGGTCTCGCTGCACCTCCCCCTTACCTAACCTAACACCATTGAGATAATAATCTGCCTCCTTATTTTTGCCGCCAAAGTGGATAACCTCACATTTATCTATATTATACTGCATCTGCCACGCATCTGCCCACTCACTCAACCTGTCCAGGTCACTCTGCAACCTCCTAACACCCTCTTCACAGTTCACACTGCCACCCAGCTTTGTGTCATCCGCAAACTTGCTAGTGATGCTTCTAATTCCCTCTTCCAAATCATTAATATATATGGTAAACAGTTGCGGCTCCAACACCGAGCCTTGTGGCACTCCACTCACCACTGCCTGCCATTCTGAAAAGGACCCGTTTACTCCTACTCTTTGCTCCTTGTCTGCCAACCTATTCTCTATCCATGTCAACACCCTACCCCTAATACCATGTGCTCTAATTTTACTCACCAATCTCCCGTGTGGGACCTTATCAAAGGCTTTCTGAAAGTCTAGATACACTACATCCACTGGCTCCCCTTCATCCATTTTACTTGTCACATCCTCAAAAAATTCCAGAAGATTAGTCAAGCATGATTTCCCTTTCATAAATCCATGTTGACTTGGACTTGTCCTTTTACTGCTATCCAAATGCGCCGTTATTACCTCTTTAATAATTGACTCCAGCATCTTCCCCACCACCGATGTCAGGCTAACTGGTCTGTAATTCCCCGTTTTCTCTCTCGCTCCTTTGTTGAAAAGTGGGATAACATTAGCTATCCAACAATCCACAGGAACTGATCCTGAATCTATTGAACATTGGAAAATGATCACCAATGCGTCCACTATTTCTCGAGCCACCTCCCTGAGGACCCTGGGATGCAGACCATCAGGCCCTGGGGATTTATCATCCTTCAGTCCCATCAGTCTACCCAATACTATTTTTCGCCTAATGCAAATGTCTTTCAGTTCCTCTACCCCCCTAGATCCTCTGTCCTCCAGTACATCTGTGAGATTGTTTGTGTCTTCCTTAGTGAAGACAGATCCGAAGTACCTGTTCAACTCTTCTGCCATTTCCTTGTTACCCATAATAATTTCACCCGTGTCTGCCTTCAAGGGACCCACATTTGTCTTTGCTACTCTTTTTCTCTTAACATATCTAAAGAAGCTTTTACTGTCCTTCTTTATATTCTTGGCCAGCTTCCCCTCGTACTTCATCTTTTCAACCCGTATTGCCCGTTTTGTTACCTTCTGTTGTCCTTTGAAAGTTTCCCAATCCTCTGGCTTCCCGCTACTCTTTGCTGTGTTATACATCTTTTCTTTTAGTTTTATTCCATCCCTAACTTCCCTTGTCAGCCACGGTTGCCCCCTACTTCCCTTAGAATCTTTCTTCCTCTTTGGAATTAAATGATCCTACGTCTTCCGGATTATGCCCAGAAATTCCTGCCATTGCTGTTCCACCGTCATTCCTGCTAGGATCCCTTTCCAGTCGACCTTGGCCAGCTCCTCTCTCATGCCTTCATAGTCCCCTTTGTTCAACTGCAACACTGACACTTCCGATTTAACCTTCTCCCTCTCAAATTGCAGATTAAAACACTAAATCCAGAATTGCCTTCTCTCTGGCAGGCTCCAGTATAAGCTGCTCTAAGAGTCCATCTCAGAAGCACTCTACAAACTCCCTTTCTTGGGGTCCAGAACCAACCTGATTTCCCAGTCTACCTGCATATTGAAATCCCCCATCACCACAGTGGCATTACCTTTGTTACATGCCAGTTTTAACTGCTGCTGCATCTTGCACCCTACATCCGGGCTACTATTTGGAGCCTGTAGATAACTCCCATTGGTGTCTTCTTACCTTTACAATTCCTCAACTCAATCCACAGCAACTCCACCTCATCAGTCCCTATGTCACCCCTCTCAAGGGACTGAATTTCATCCCTCACCAACAGAGCTACCCCACCTCCTCTGCCCACCTGCCTGTCCTTTCTATAGGATGTATAACCCTGAATATTAAGTTCCCAGGCCCGATCCTCCTGCAGCCACGTCTCTGTAATCCCCACAATGTCATATCTACCAACCTCTAACTGAGCCTCAAGCTTATCTACTTTACTTCTTATACTTCGCACATTCATGTACAATACTTTAATTCCTTACTCATCTCACCCTTCACATCGATCCCTATTACACCTGGCCATTCTCTCCTATCCCTTTGTGAGCTTTCATTCCCGTTAATTCTGGGGTCATTAACTATCCCTTTACTCTCTTTCTCTTTAACTCCATCCTTGACTATCCCATTTGACACCACCCCCCTTATTTAGTTTAAACCCACCCGTGTAGCAGTGGCAAACCTGCCCACCAGAATGCTGGTCCCCCACCTGTTAAGGTGCAATCCATCCCTTTTGTACAATTCCCCCTTACCCCAAAACAGATCCCAGTGGTCTAAGAATCTAAATCCCTGCCCCCTGCACCAGTTCCTCAGCCACACATTCAGGTCCTTTATCTCCCTGTTCCTGCTCTCACCAGCACGAGGAACTGGAAGCAAACCGGAGATAACAACCCTGGAGGTCCTGCGTTTCAGCATTTTTCCGAGCTCTCTAAAGTCACGCTGCAGAATATCCATCCCCTTCTTTCCGACATCGTTTGTGCCGACATGCACTACCACCTCCAGCTGTTCACCTTCGCCCTTAAGGATTTCCTGCACTCTGTCCGTGACATTCTGGATCCTGGCACCAGGGAGGCAGCACACCATCCTTGAATCCCACCTGTTGCCGCAGAAACCTCTGTCCATACCTCTTACAATGTAGTCCCCTACTACCACGGCGTTGCCTGACGTCGGCCTCTTTGGTTTTGGCTCAACAGCACGTTCTGCTTCGCAGGCCAGTCTGCCGCTCTGTGTGGCGACGTCTTCTTCCCCAACAGCTTCCAAGTGGGTGAACCTGGTCTCAAGAGGCACAACACCCGGGGACCCTTACACTCCATGTTTCCTTCCCTTTCTCACCACCACCCACCTTCTCTCTTCCAGTACCTTCGGTGTAACAATCTCACTGTAGGACTTGTCCAGGAACCACTCCGTTTCTCAGACGGACCTGAGGTCACCCACTTGCTTCTCCACTTCCCCAACACGGTCCTTCAGGAGCTGTACCTGGATACACTTCACACTTGGAGCAGCCAGAGGCACCAGCAGCCAGAGGCACCAACAGCCAGAGGCACCAACAGCCAGTGTCCCTGACCTCCCACATCCTGCAAGCATCACATTGAATCATCTTGCTTGGCATTCCCTTCTTGCGTCTCACCCTCTCCAGTGTTTGGTGTGGCGTCCTCCCTCAGCCTCCTGGCCAAAGACTCACCGCCAAAGACTGGCCACCGCCAAAGACTGGCCCTTTACTCACTGGGCACTTCCCTAGACAGGTCCACACCCCTTGAGTCAAGCCTTGCTTATATCAGATGCTAAATGGACCACTTGTCCAATTGACCAATCTTCCAATCTAATTGTTCATATCCCCACACTCACACCTAACCTTCCTTCCTCTGATCAGCTTGAAGGTATGTTCTTTGCCCGACCTGCCAACCTGCTGTTTGCCCTCTTTTTAAAACTGCACTCAAGACTCACCAAGTCCAGCCAACGGTCGTTCTTGCTGCTGCTTTACCCGACCTGCACTCAAAGACCTGTATTCAAGAGAGAGTTAGATTTAGCTCTTAGGACTAACGGAATCAAGGTACATGGGGAAAAAGCAGGCACGGGGTACTGATTGTGGATGATCAGCCATTGTCACAATGAATGGCGGTGCGTACAGGCTTGAAGGGCCGAATGGCCTCCTCCTGCACCTATTGCCTATGTTTCTATGTTTCTAATCTGTGGAATTCTCTGACACAGAAGGCAGTGGAGGCCGATTCACTCGATGTTTTCAAGAGAGAGTTAAGTTTAGCTCTTAGGGCTAACGGAATCAAGGGATGTGGGGAGAAGGCAGGAACGGGGTACTGATTGTGGATGATCAGCCGTGATCATATTGAATGGCGGTGCTGTCTTGAAGGGAGGGCCGAGTGGCCTCCTCCTGCACCTATTGTCTACGTGTCTATTTTGTATCTGTCACCCTGTCTCCCAAACCCTTTTCTGACAGTCTGCCCAGTGCATATTTGACACATCCTGTCTGCTCGGCTGATGATGTGTTTTTTTCCAACGTTGTAAGTTGACAGGGAACATTTCAATTGCACTCTTTGTCATTTGTGATTATTTGAGATCTTCTTTGCAGCAGCTTGTTGTGTTTAGGGGCTGAGAGCTTTGATAGGAGGCTGGAACTGTGAATAACTGTCTGAACCCTGTCAAACATCACGTCTCCAGATGAGCTGAGCCACTTAAAGTGCTACACGCTCCCCATAGACTTGTCGACATGCTTACACAGCCCGGCAGAAACCCAACACACAGAGAATCAGGCCAGACTCCAATCCAATCGGTCGAGCCGAGGAGAAGGTGCAGAGGGCAGTCTTGACCCTTGACCCTTGACCTTGCACTAAACGTTATTCCCTTTATCCTGTATCTTCAGTTTAGTTTAGTTTAGAAATACAGTGTGGAAACAGGCCCTTCGGCCCACCGAGTCCGCGCCGACCAGCGATCCCCGCACACTAACACTATCCTACACACACTAGGGACAATTTTTACATTTACCAAGCCAATTAACCTACAAACCTGCACGTCTTTGGAGTTTCTGTACACAGTATTCATCTTATAGAGGTGTGCAAAATCATCAGAGGAATAGATCGGGTAGATGCACAGAGTCTCTTGCCCAGAGTATGTGAATCGAGGACCAGAGGACATAGGTTCAAGGTGAAGAGGAAAAGATTTAATAGGAATCTGAGGGGTAACTTTTCCACACAGAATGGTGTCAGATTAGGTAAAGGGGAAGTGCAACGAGATCTGGGTGTCCTAGTGCATCAGTCACTGAAAGGAAGCATGCAGGTACAGCAGGCACTGAAGAAAGCCAATGGCATGTTGGCCTTCATAACAAGAGGAGTTGAGTATAGGAGCAAAGAGGTCCTTCTGCAGTTGTACAGGGCCCTAGTGAGACCGCACCTGGAGTACTGTGTGCAGTTTTGGTCTCCAAATTTGAGGAAGGATATTCTTGCTATTGAGGGCGTGCAGCGTAGGTTTACTAGGTTAATTCCCGGAATGGCAGGACTGTCATATGTTGAAAGACTGGAGCGATTGGGCTTGTATACAGTGGAATTTAGAAGGATGAGAGGGGATCTCATTGAAACTTATAAGATTATTGAAGAATTGGACACGCTAGAGGCAGGGAACACGTTCCCAATGTTGGGAGAGTCCAGAACCAGAGGCCACAGTTTAAGAATAAGGGGTAGGCCATTTAGAACGGAGATGAGGAAAAACTTTCTCACCCAGAGAGTTGTAAATCTGTGGAATTCTCTGCCTCAGAAGGCAGTGGAAGCCAGTTCTCTGGATGCTTTCAACAGAGAGTTAGATAGAGCTCTTAAAGATAGCGGAGTCAAGGGATATGGGGAGAAGGCAGGAACGGGGTACTGATTGTGAATGATCAGCCATGATCACAGTGAATGGCAGTGCTGGCTCGAACGGCCGAATGGCCTCCTCCTGCACCTATTGTTTATTGTCTATTGTTTCCAGAGATGCTGCATGTCCCACTGAGTTACTCCAGCACTCTGTGAAACGTCACCTATCCATGTTCTCCACAGATGCTGCCTGACCCGCTGAGTTACTCCAGCACTCTGTGTCTATCTTCATTCGTCCAATAAGCTACTGTAGTCCCGACCTTCCAACCTACCTCTTTGCAGATATTGGGCTTTTCCTCTGTAACCTTAACGTTACTGTAGGTTAAACTGGGTTAACATATGATGAGCGTTTGTGGGCACTGGGCCTGTACTCGCTGGAGTTTAGAAGGATGAGGGGAGACCTCATTGAAACACACAGAATAGTGAGCGGCCTGGATAGAGTGGATGTGGAGAGGATGTTTCCACTAGTGGGAGAGTCTAGGACCAGAGGGCACAGCCTCAGAATTAAAGGACGTTCCTTTAGGAAGGAGGTGAGGATAAATTTCTTTAGTCAGAGGGTGGTGAATCTGTGGAATTCTTTGCCACAGACGGTTGTGGAGGCCACAAGTCAGTGTTTTTTTTAAGGCAGAGCTAGATAGATTCTTGATTAGTACGGGTGTCAGGGGTTATGGGGAGAAGGCAGGAAAATGGGGTTAGGAGGGAGAGATAGAGCAGCCACGATTGGATGGCGGAGTAGACTTGATGGGCCGAATGGCCTAGATCTACTCCTATCACGTATGAATTATGACCTTACTGCAGTCATGCTGCATTCTGCACTTGCTATCTATATACCCCTGCAAAAGTCTCTGACAATCTAGCGGTCCAGTATGGACACAAGCTAGACAGAGTGATGGGCTGATTAAACTGAAGATCAATCACTGTCCAGAACAGGTGCTCCACATCCTAATGAGTTCCTCCAACAATGGACAGAAAATAAATACTCTTCCATTGCCACCGAACAAACAGCATCGTGACCCTCAGCACAGGAACACCTTGGAATGGTCAACACCCCTCAGCACAGGAACACCTTGGAATGGTCAACACCCCTCAGCACAGGAACACCTTGGAATGGTCAACATCCCTCAGCAGAACTGGTCTGTGCCCCAGCTCCAAACAAATGCCGAGGAGGAACTCATCATGAGAGCAATAGATCGGGTCGATGCACAGTGCAGGAAGGAACTGCAGATGCTGCTTTACATAGACACAACAAGCTGGAGTAACTCAACGGGTCAGGCAGCATCTGTGGAGAACATGGATAGGTGACGTTTCACAGAGTGCTGGAGTAACTCAGCGGGTCAGGCAGCATCTGTGGAGAACATGGATAGGTGACGTTTCACAGAGTGCTGGAGTAACTCAGCGGGTCAGGCAGCTTCTCCGGAGAGAAGGAATGGTCAATGCCTCCATTGTTTCTCTCCAGAGATGCTGCCTGTCCCGTTGAGTTACTCCAGCTTTTTCGGTAGTCTCTTGCCCAGAGTGGGGGAATCGAGGACCAGAGGACATAGGTTCAAGGTGAAGGGGAAAAGATTTAATGGGAATCCGAAGGGGTATCTTTTTCACACAGAGGGTGGTGGGTGTATGGAACAAGCTGCCAGAGGAGGTAGTTGAGGCTGGGACTATCCCAACATTTAAGCAACAGTGGACAGGTACATGGATAGGACAGGTTTGGAGGGATATGGGCCAATCGTGGGCAGGTGGGACTAGTGTAACTGTGGCAAGTTGGACCGAAGGGCCCGTTTCCACACTGTATCACTCTGTGACTCTAAGAGGGACCTCTCGGGAAGGCCTTGATCTTTCCTGCAACATGATGAGCAGAACCGAGCACCATACTCCAGACACGGCCTGACCAACATCTACTACAACTGCAACATGGCCTCCCAACCTCCACAGATTGCCCAAGGAGACATCCAAAGAAAACCCACGCAGGTCACGGGGAGAACGTTCAAACTCCATACAGACAGCACCCATAGTCAGGATGGAACCCGGGTCTCTGGCGCAGAGAGGCAACAACTCTACTGCTGCACCACTGTGCCGCCCTGAATAAAAATATAAACAATCGCCAATAGACAATAGGTACGGGAATTGGCCATTCAGCCCTTCGAGCCAGCACCATCATTCAATGTGATCATGGCTGATCATACACAATCAGTACCCCGTTCCTGCCTTCTCCCCATACCCCCTGACTTCGCTATCATTAAGAGCTCTATCTAACTTTCTCTTGAATGCATTCAGAGAATTGGCCTCCACTGCCTTCTGAGGCAGAGAATTCCACAGATTCACAACTCTCTGGGTGAATAAGTTCTTCCACAGCCACACTCTCTCTCTCTCTCTCTCTCTCTCTCTCTCTCTCTCTCTCTCTCTCTCTGTAGAATAGTCAATGCCTGAGGTACTTTAGCAAACTGTGTTAGATGTGAGAGATGCAAATGAGCAGCTCGCACCAGTTTAATACAAAATGTATTGATCTACAATAGTTTGAAGTTATGAATTCCAATATCTACGTCAATCAGTTAGTTTACAAACAGCATCTCCGGGGATAACAGCCACACACATTGGAAAAGTTCAAAAGCATCGATCCTGGAGATGGAGACTGTGATTGTGGCTCAGAACCAGAAGTTCTGAGTGCAGAACCAGGGGCCACAGTTTAAGAATAAGGGGTCGGCCATTTAGAACGGAGACAGGGAACCCAGACAGTTTCACCCAGACAGTGGTGAATCTGTGGAATTCTCTGCCTCAGAAGGCAGTGGAGGCCAGTTCTCTGGATGCTTTCAAGAGAGAGCTAGATAGAGCTCTTAAGGATAGCGGAGTCAGGGGGTTTGGGGAGAAGACAGGAACGGGGTACTGATTGTGGATGATCAGCCATGATCATGGTGAATGGTGGTGCTGGCGTGAAGGGCCGAATGGCCTCCTCCTGCACCTATTGTCAATAACGTCATCTCCAGCAGTGAGTTGCCCAGAACCAAGACTGCTGCCTCTTCACCATCAAACGCTGCTCCAACAGGCAAAACAGGTGCAGCAGGTTAAAAGGCTAACAAGTACATTTCTGATGAGGACGGAGGTAGACAGAGTAATAGAACAAAGTTATAAAACTGCAAACAGACACAGAGTGCTGGAGTAACTCAGCGGGTCAGGCAGCATCTGTGGAGAACATGGATAGGTGACGTTTCATAGTGCTGGAGTAACTCAGCGGGTCAGGCAGCATCTGTGGAGAACATGGATAGGTGACGTTTCTAGTCGGAACACTTTTTACGAATGATTTCTACATTTTGTCCTCCCTTCTCTATCAGTCTGAAGAAGGATTCAGAGATGCTGCCTGACCCGCTGAGTTACTCCAGCACTCTGTGAAACGTCACCTATCCATGTTCTCCACAGATGCTGCCTGACCCGCTGAGTTACTCCAGCACTCTGTGTCTATCTTCATTCGTCCAATAAGCTACTGTAGTCCCGACCTTCCAACCTACCTCTTTGCAGATATTGGGCTTTTCCTCTGTAACCTTAACGTTACTGTAGGTTAAACTGGGTTAACATATGATGAGCGTTTGACGGCACTGGGCCTGAACTCGCTGGAGTTTAGAAGGATGAGGGGAGACCTCATTGAAACACACAGAATAGTGAGCGGCCTGGATAGAGTGGATGTGGAGAGGATGTTTCCACTAGTGGGAGAGTCTAGGACCAGAGGGCACAGCCTCAGAATTAAAGGACGTTCCTTTAGGAAGGAGGTGAGGATAAATTTCTTTAGTCAGAGGGTGGTGAATCTGTGGAATTCTTTGCCACAGACGGTTGTGGAGGCCACAAGTCAGTGTTTTTTTTAAGGCAGAGCTAGATAGATTCTTGATTAGTACGGGTCTCAAGGGTTATGGGGAGAAGGCAGGAAAATGGGGTTAGGAGGGGGAGATAGAGCAGCCACGATTGGATGGCGGAGTAGACTTGATGGGCCGAATGGCCTAGATCTACTCCTATCACGTATGAATTATGACCTTACTGCAGTCATGCTGCATTCTGCACTTGCTATCTATATACCCCTGCAAAAGTCTCTGACAATCTAGCGGTCCAGTATGGACACAAGCTAGACAGAGTGATGGGCTGATTAAACTGAAGATCAATCACTGTCCAGAACAGGTGCTCCACATCCTAATGAGTTCCTCCAACAATGGACAGAAAATAAATACTCTTCCATTGCCACCGAACAAACAGCATCGTGACCCTCAGCACAGGAACACCTTGGAATGGTCAACACCCCTCAGCACAGGAACACCTTGGAATGGTCAACATCCCTCAGCAGAACTGGTCTGTGCCCCAGCTCCAAACAAATGCCGAGGAGGAACTCATCATGAGAGCAATAGATCGGGTCGATGCACAGTGCAGGAAGGAACTGCAGATGCTGCTTTACATAGACACAACAAGCTGGAGTAACTCAGCGGGTCAGGCAGCATCTGTGGAGAACATGGATAGGTGACGTTTCACAGAGTGCTGGAGTAACTCAGCGGGTCAGGCAGCTTCTCCGGAGACAAGGAATGGTCAATGCCTCCATTGTTTCTCTCCAGAGATGCTGCCTGTCCCGTTGAGTTACTCCAGCTTTTTCGGTAGTCTCTTGCCCAGAGTGGGGGAATCGAGGACCAGAGGACATAGGTTCAAGGTGAAGGGGAAAAGATTTAATGGGAATCCGAAGGGGTATCTTTTTCACACAGAGGGTGGTGGGTGTATGGAACAAGCTGCCAGAGGAGGTAGTTGAGGCTGGGACTATCCCAACATTTAAGCAACAGTGGACAGGTACATGGATAGGACAGGTTTGGAGGGATATGGGCCAATCGTGGGCAGGTGGGACTAGTGTAACTGTGGCAAGTTGGACCGAAGGGCCCGTTTCCACACTGTATCACTCTGTGACTCTAAGAGGGACCTCTCGGGAAGGCCTTGATCTTTCCTGCAACATGATGAGCAGAACCGAGCACCATACTCCAGACACGGCCTGACCAACATCTACTACAACTGCAACATGGCCTCCCAACCTCCACAGATTGCCCAAGGAGACATCCAAAGAAAACCCACGCAGGTCACGGGGAGAACGTTCAAACTCCATACAGACAGCACCCATAGTCAGGATGGAACCCGGGTCTCTGGCGCAGAGAGGCAACAACTCTACCGCTGCACCACTGTGCAACCCTGAATAAAAATATAGACAATCGCCAATAGACAATAGGTACGGGAATTGGCCATTCAGAATTGGCTCATACACAATCAGTACCCCGTTCCTGCCTTCTCCCCATACCCCCTGACTCCGCTATCATTAAGAGCTCTATCTAACTTTCTCTTGAATGCATTCAGAGAATTGGCCTCCACTGCCTTCTGAGGCAGAGAATTCCACAGATTCACAACTCTCTGGGTGAATAAGTTCTTCTACAGCCACACTCTCTCTCTCTCTCTCTCTCTCTCTCTCTCTCTCTCTCTCTCTCTCTCTCTCTGTAGAATAGTCAATGCCTGAGGTACTTTAGCAAACTGTGTTAGATGTGAGAGATGCAAATGAGCAGCTCGCACCAGTTTAATACAAAATGTATTGATCTACAATAGTTTGAAGTTATGAATTCCAATATCTACGTCAATCAGTTAGTTTACAAACAGCATCTCCGGGGATAACAGCCACACACATTGGAAAAGTTCAAAAGCATCGATCCTGGAGATGGAGACTGTGATTGTGGCTCAGAACCAGAAGTTCTGAGTGCAGAACCAGGGGCCACAGTTTAAGAATAAGGGGTCTGTAGCGACCATAGAGAATGGTCCAGGTAGTCGAACCCTCGGATTGGCCAGCGAGGTCACGTGGGAACGCGACCATGGGGATTGGTCCAGGAAACGACATCGCTGATTGGCCAGCGATGTCAGGTGCGCGTTTGGCGCCCGTTTTAGCCAGTTCGGCGAAGTCTTCAAGGAAGACAGTAAGTTTATATTGGTTGTCCTGTAACTTGTTGTTTTGATTCTGTATTCGTGTATTGCGGCTGCAATAAACTTCGTCTACAACTAGCAAGTTTCGGACTCGCCATATTGGTGACCCCGAACGTGATCTGGACGATCACCAACTGAACAGGAATCAACGCCTCGTTGACGATGACCGAGCAGGGCGCACCGGAGTCAAGCGCGGGAGGCGTGCATCTTCCGTTATTTTGGACGTACGCACCGCAAGCTTGGTTTATCCACGCCGAGGCTCAGTTCCACATAAAGAAGGTGTCGGACGATGCAACGAAGTACTTCTACCTCGTCAGCGCTCTATCGCCGGACACAACCAAGCGCATGATGCGGTTTATCATAACTTCACCTGCGGAAGACAAATATGAAACCATGAAGAAGGCATTACTGCGAACCTTCGGGTTAAATAAGCATGGTGGTGCGGCAAAACTTCTGCACCTACCGGAGCTTGGAGACCAACTGCCTTCCGTCCGCATGGCCGAAATGATGGTGCTAGCCGGTGAGCATACGGATTGCCCGATGTTTGAACAGGCATTCCGCGAGAAACTTCCCGAGGATGTCCGACTGCTGCTTACGGATTGTTCTTTTAAGGACCCCGAAGCATATGCAGCGAAAGCGGACGCGCTCATAGCGGGAAAAAACAAGGCAGGGCATTCCATCAACAAAGTCTCGACATCGGTGACCACGCCACAGCGACGGCAAGATGGCGCCACGTCTCCCGCCAATTCTCCGAAAGCCCGCCAAAAAGATCCGCACAAGCGCGGCTGGTGCTACTATCACCTACGATGGGGTAACGAATCCCGCAACTGTCGTTTGCCTTGTACCTTCGCGGGAAATGCCTCGGCCGATCGTACATAGGGGCAGTTACGATTGGCCAGAACCGGCGCCTCTATGTCCATGATCGATTCACGGACACAGAATTTTTGGTAGACACCGGAGCCATCGTCAGCATAGTGCCGCCGACCGACCTCGAAACCAGATCGGGTAAGACAGGTCCCACCCTCATCGCGGTTAATGGCAGCCCAATTCGCACTTTCGGTATACGGAAGATGTCCCTTGTGTTAGGCCTCCGCACGTACGAATGGCCATTCATCATAGCCGACGTCAAACAAGCGATCCTGGGCGCAGATTTTCTCTGGGCTTTTTCACTGGTTCCTGATGTCCGCGGTAACGACCTCCGACCCGCTGCTGAAGACGAGCACGTCGCTCCGGCAATCGCCTCCTCGCCCAGCCCTACTGTCCAGGCCGTCGTCGCGGCCCCCGACTCGTATGCTGCGATTCTGGCAGAGTTCCCAGAGCTGCTCGTCCAACGTTTTGACGCACCTTCAGCTAAGCACGGTGTGGTCCATCACATCCACACCGAAGGCCCTCCCGTTTTCGCTCGGGCCAGGAGACTACCGCCAGACAAACTGGTGGTGGCAAGGGCGGAGTTCAGGAAGATGGAGGAAATGGGAATTGTTCGTCAGTCTGACAGCCCGTGGGCCTCGCCGTTACACATGGTCTCCAAGGCATCTGGGGGGTGGAGGCCATGTGGCGATTATCGGCGTCTCAATGCTGTCACCACGGCTGATCGCTACCCCATACCGCACCTACAGGACTTTTCATCTGGACTGGAAGGAGCGGTGGTGTTTTCCAAAATCGATTTGGTGCGAGGATACCATCAGATTCCGGTGCGACCGGAGGACATACAAAAAACTGCAACTATTACTCCGTTCGGGTTGTTTGAATGGTTGCGTATGCCTTTCAGTTTAAAGAACGCGGCACAGGCTTTCCAGCGACTGATGGACCGCGTGGGCAGGGGTTTACCCTTTGTGTTTATTTATTTAGACGACATCCTGGTAGCCAGCCCCTCAGTGCAAGAGCACCAGGCCCATTTGCGGACCGTGTTCCAGCGGCTCCAAGACCACGGGCTCATTATTCAACCCTCCAAATGTCAATTCGGCCTGCCTGCTCTCGATTTTCTAGGACATAGAATTACCCCTGCCGGCGCTGTCCCTTTGCCAGAGAAGGTGGAGGCTATCCGGGCTTTCCCCAGGCCTACCACAGTAAAAGGGCTGCAGGAGTTCGTTGGCATGGTTAATTTCTACCATAGATTCGTTCCGGCAGCGGCGCGAGTCCTGCGCCCACTTTTCCAATGCCTTGCAGGTAATCCGGTAGAGTTGTTGTGGTCCCCGGCCGCAGAGTCGGCTTTTACGGCAGCTAAAGCAGCCTTGGCAGACGCCACCATGTTGGTCCATCCGAGCCCCTCCGCCCCCACGGCCCTGACGGTTGACGCCTCTGACGTGGCGGTGGGTGGGGTTCTGGAGCAGCAGGTCGGTGGCCGTTGGCAGCCTTTAGCGTTTTTCAGCCGGCAACTAAATTCGGCCGAGCTGAAGTATAGCGCATTTGACCGAGAGCTTCTAGCTCTCCATTTAGCTGTCCGTCATTTCAGGTATTTCCTCGAGGGCCGCCCATTTGTGGCATTTACGGACCACAAGCCATTAACATTTGCTTTTTTGAAATTGTCTGACCCATGGTCGGCCCGCCAGCAGCGGCACCTGACTGCTATCTCAGAATTTACCACAGATGTCCGTCATATCGCGGGTAAGCTGAATGCCGTTGCTGACGCCCTGTCTAGACCTGCTTTTCCCCCTATTTCGGCGGTGGACTGCGAAGTGGATCCCCAGGAGCTTGCGGAGGCACAGCTCCTGGCGGATACCGTTTCGACGTACCAGTCCACCACTTCGGGATTGAAGTTGGCCCAGGTAGCTTGTGGGTCGGAGGGCACGAAAGTCTGGTGCGATGTTTCTCTTCCTCGTCCCAGGCCGGTAGTACCGCCCTCCCTTCAGCGCCGGGTTTTCGATGCCATTCATGGGCTGGCACACCCGTCCATCCGCTCCACCTCTGCCTTGGTGGCAGCGAGGTTTGTCTGGCATGGCCTGCGGAAACAGGTAGCGGGGTGGGCACGTTCCTGCGTGCCCTGTCAGACCGCTAAGGTCCAGCGCCACGTCCAGCCCCCCGTACAGGATTTCGAAGTCCCGGCTTTTCGTTTTTTCCACATCCACGTGGATTTGGTCGGGCCTTTGCCTTCCTCCCGGGGCTACACCCACCTCCTCACGGTGGTGGATCGGTTCACCCGGTGGCCAGAGGCTTTCCCATTGTTTGACATCTCGTCAGCGTCTTGTGCTAGGACTTTGGCCCTTCATTGGGTAGCTCGTTTCGGGGTCCCGGCAGTTATTACAACTGACAGAGGACCACAGTTCACTTCGTCCCTCTGGGCCGCGCTGGCGGAACTGTACGGGTCCAAATTACAACCCACAACTGCATATCACCCCCAGGCAAATGGTCTCGTAGAGAGGTTCCACCGCCAACTTAAGGCGTCCCTCAGTGCAAGGCTTGAAGGCCCGGACTGGGTAGACCAACTCCCTTGGGTTCTTTTGGGCATCCGGACGGCTCCTAAGCCAGATCTCGGTGCGTCGTCCGCAGAGCTGGTATATGGCTCGACACTTCGAGTACCCGGAGATCTGTTTCCGGACACTTCAGCCCTGCTCCCTACAGTCCCAGCAGCGTTAGCAGCTCTCCGGGAACGGGTGGGTTCCCTGGCTCCAGTGCCGACTTCACGTCATGGGTGTCCCATGGTACATGAACCGTCTTCCCTGAAGGACTGTGAGTTTGTTTTTTTGCGTAAAGATGCCCATCGCGCCCCGTTGCAGAGGGTCTATCAAGGGCCGTTTCGGGTTTTACGTAAGGGAACGGCTACTTTCACCTTAGACATGGGCGGCAAGAGTGAACTCGTCTCGGTGTCCCGGCTCAAACCTGCCCATTTGGACCCGGATCAACCAGTCCTGGTCGGTCAAACCCCTAGAAGAGGCCGACCTCCGTTAGTTCCGCCCAGTCCACAAACCCCCATTCCGACGTTTCCTCCGGGACCCCCAGTTTCGGCAGTTCCCCTAGGACCCCCCGTTTCGGCAGTTCCTCCAGGACCCCCCGTTCCGGTAGTTCCTCCAGAACCTCCCGTTCCGGCTGTTCCACCAAGTCCGGAACCTCCGGCTCCTGTGGTTCAGGCTGTCCCTCTCCGTACTCGTTATGGTCGCGAAATCCGGCTCCCTGCTAGGTTCCGCACCTCGGGTTCTGGGGGGGGTCATGTAGCGACCATAGAGAATGGTCCAGGTAGTCGAACCCTCGGATTGGCCAGCGAGGTCACGTGGGAACGCGACCATGGGGATTGGTCCAGGAAACGACATCGCTGATTGGCCAGCGATGTCAGGTGCGCGTTTGGCGCCCGTTTTAGCCAGTTCGGCGAAGTCTTCAAGGAAGACAGTAAGTTTATATTGGTTGTCCTGTAACTTGTTGTTTTGATTCTGTATTCGTGTATTGCGGCTGCAATAAACTTCGTCTACAACTAGCAAGTTTCGGACTCGCCATAGGTCGGCCATTTAGAACGGAGACAGGGAACCCAGACAGTTTCACCCAGACAGTGGTGAATCTGTGGAATTCTCTGCCTCAGAAGGCAGTGGAGGCCAGTTCTCTGGATGCTTTCAAGAGAGAGCTAGATAGAGCTCTTAAGGATAGCGGAGTCAGGGGGTTTGGGGAGAAGACAGGAACGGGGTACTGATTGTGGATGATCAGCCATGATCATGGTGAATGGTGGTGCTGGCGTGAAGGGCCGAATGGCCTCCTCCTGCACCAATTGTCAATAACGTCATCTCCAGCAGTGAGTTGCCCAGAACCAAGACTGCTGCCTCTTCACCATCAAACGCTGCTCCAACAGGCAAAACAGGTGCAGCAGGTTAAAAGGCTAACAAGTACATTTCTGATGAGGACGGAGGTAGACAGAGTAATAGAACAAAGTTATAAAACTGCAAACAGACACAGAGTGCTGGAGTAACTCAGCGGGTCAGGCAGCATCTGTGGAGAACATGGATAGGTGACGTTTCATAGTGCTGGAGTAACTCAGCGGGTCAGGCAGCATCTGTGGAGAACATGGATAGGTGACGTTTCTAGTCGGAACACTTTTTACGAATGATTTCTACATTTTGTCCTCCCTTCTCTATCAGTCTGAAGAAGGATTCAGAGATGCTGCCTGACCCGCTGAGTTACTCCAGCACTCTGTGAAACGTCACCTACCCATGTTCTCCACAGATGCTGCCTGACCCGCTGAGTTACTCCAGCACTCTGTGAAACGTCACCTATCCATGTTCTCCACAGATGCTGCCTGACCCGCTGAGTTACCCCAGCTTTTTGTGTCTTCAAAAGAAATCTCTATTTGGCTGTGAACTATTACAATTTTGAACTAATGCTGAGAAAATCCCATTACTGAAGGGAAATGTTCATTGTTGGCCTTAACCTTTTAGTTGTACTGACTATAAGTTATTGAGGCTGAGGTGGGAATGTTTCTAAACTCTCTAATGAAGCATTTTCTTCAGGCTGTGGTCATTTATAATTTAAATCACAATGTCTAATAGAAGCCATTTCCAACTATCTCCAGAGGAATAAAAGTGCCCAATTTAAAAAAGATTAATGACCTCCACATATGGAACACAACTTAAGCATTTTGTCAGGATGCATCACAGCTTGGTTTGGGAACAGCTCCATCCAAGACCGCAAGGAATTGCAGAGAGTTGTGTACGCAGCCCAGACCATCACACAAACCAACCTCCCTCCCACTGACTCCATCTACACCTCATGCTGCCTCGGCAAGGCCAGCAGCATAATCAAGGACCAGTCTCACCCCGGCCACTCCCTCTTCTCCCCTCTCCCATCAGGCAAGAGGTACAGAAGTGTGAAAACGCACACCTCCAGATTCAGGGACAGTTTCTTCCCGGCTGTTATCTGGGAAGTCCCTTCCTGACTCTTGTACTCAATGCCGCGAGTGATGAAGGCAGGCGTACGTGCGCCCTCTTCACCGCTCGGTCTATGCCGCGAGTGATGAAGGCAGGCGTACGTGCGCCCTCTTCACCGCTTGGTCTACGTGTGTTGCCATTGTCAGAGAGTTATGGACTTGGATCCCGAGATCTCTCCGCACATCAATGTTGTTCAGGGTCTTGCCGATAACTGCGGACTTTCCCCTTACATTCAAGGTCCCAAAGTACACCTCCCGCCTGCTCGGGTTAAACTCCATCCGCAATTTCTCTGCCCATTTCTGTAGCTGATCTATATCCCGCAGAGACCGTTCCCTCCGTAACTCCCTGATCCACTCGTCCCTTCCTACCCAAACCACCCCATCCCCGGGCACTTTCCCCTGCAACCGCACGAGATGCAACACCTGTCCCTTTACCTCCCCCCTCAACTCCATCCAAGGACCCAAACAGTCTTTCCAGGTGAGACAGAGGTTCACCTGCACCTCCTCCAACCTCATCTATTGCATCCGCTGCTCTAGATGTCAACCTCTTTACATCGGCGACCAAACGCAGGCTCGGCGATCGCTTCCCCCAACACCTTCGCTCAGTCCGCCTTAATCAGCCTGATCTCCCAGTGGCTGAGCACTTCAACTCCCCCTCCCACTCCCAGTCTGACCTTTCTGTCATGGGCCTCCTCCAGTGCCATAGTGAGGCCCACCGCAAATTGGAGGAACAGCACCTCATATTTCGCCTGGGCAGCTTACAGCCCAGTGGTATGAACATTGACTTCTCCAACTTTAGATAGTTCCTCTGTCCCTCTCTTCCCCTCCCCTTCCCAGTTCTCCCACTGTTTTCCTGTCTCCGACTATATCCTATCTTTGTCCCGCCCCCTCCCCTGACATCCCCTGAAGAAGGGTCTTGACTCGAAATGTCACCCATTCCCTCTCGCCAGAGATGCTGCCTGACCCGCTGAGTTACTCCAGCTTTGTGGGGTACCTGCAGGATGATGTTAGTGTGCAGGGATCGCTGGTCGGCACGGAGTCGGTGGGGGGGAAGGTTCTGTTTCCGTGCTGTATCTCAACAAAAAAAAGGTACAACAAAGGAGCAGCCCCTTCTGCCCACAATATCCATCAGCCACCATCACTAAAACAGGTGGGTGTGCTGAACATCATGCCTGGTTCAACTGATCTCTTGTTAATTTGCTCAACCTCTCCCTCCAGTTCACACCCTCGTCCTCAAACATATAAGATTATTAAGGGGTTAGACACGCTAGAGGCAGGACACATGTTCCCAATATTGGGGGAGTCCAGAACCAGGGGCCACAGTTTAAGAATAAGAACGGAGATGAGGAAGAACTTTTTCACCCAGAGAGTTGTTAATCTGTGTAATTCTCTGCCTCAGAAGGCAGTGGAGGCCAATTCTTTGGATGCTTTCAAGAGAGAGCTAGATAGAGTTCTTAAGGATAGCGGAGTCAGGGGGTATGGGGAGAAGGCAGGAACGGGGTACTGATTGAGAATGATCAGCCACGATCACATTGAATGGTGGTGCTGGCTCAAAGGGCCGAATGGCCTCCTCCTGTACCTATTGTCTATTTTCTCGTAAATCCTCTCTGCACTCTTTCCAGCTTGATGACATCCTTCCTACAGCAGCGTGACCAAGACGGAACACAACACTCCAAATATTGCCTCACCATCGTCTTGTACAACCGTAACATAAGGTCCCAAAGTCTCTACTCAGCACCCTGACTGATAAAGGCCAATGTGCTGTCAGACTTTTCCACTACTCTATCTAGCTGCGATGCCACTTCCAGGGTGATCTTATGGAGGTGGACAAAGTCATGAGAGGAATAGATCGGGTAGATGCACAGAGTCTCTTGCCCAGAGTAGGGGAATTGAGGACCAGAGGACATAGGTTCAAGGTGAAGGGGAAAAGGTTTACTAGGAATCCGAGGGGTAATTTTTCACACAAAGGGTGGTGGGTGCATGGAACAAGCTGCCAGAGGAGGTAGTTGAGGCTGGGACTATCCCATCGTTTAAGAAACAGTTAGACAGGTACATGGACAGGACAGGTTTGGAGGGATATGGACAGGTGGGACTAGTGCATCTGGGTCAAGTTGGCCAGTGTGGGCAAGTTGGGCCAAGGGGCTGTTTCCACGAGGATCACTCGGTGACTCTAAATTCAGGACCAACTGTTTTTGCAAACTTGAAACAAAATAAAGAAATCGTTGAACGTTCCTGGAGCACAGACTGAGGTGTCCATCAGTGGTTGATGATTGGTTGTTGTTGAGTTGGCCTGAGGGTTTCAATAGACAATAGACAATAGGTGCAGGAGTAGGCCATTCAGCCCTTCGAGCCAGCACCGCCATTCAATGCGATCATGGCTGATCACTCTCAATCAGTACCCCGTTCCTGCCTTCTCCCCATACCCCCTCACTCCGCTATCCTTAAGAGCTCTATCCAGCTCTCTCTTGAAAGCATCCAACGAACTGGCCTCCACTGCCTTCTGAGGCAGAGATTTCCACACCTTCACCACTCTCTGACTGAAAAAGTTCTTCCTCATCCCCGTTCTAAATGGCCTACCCCTTATTCTTAAACTGTGGCCCCTTGTTCTGGACTCCCCCAACATTGGGAACATGTTTCCTGCCTCTAATGTGTCCAATCCCCTAATTATCTTATATGTTTCAATAAGATCCCCCCTCATCCTTCTAAATTCCAGTGTATACAAGCCCAATCGCTCCAGCCTTTCAACATACGACAGTCCCGCCATTCCGGGAATTAACCTGGTGAACCTACGCTGCACGCCCTCAATAGCAAGAAATCCCCTCTTCCTAACTTGTTCCTTGCAGGCAACTGGAACATGGCGCGGGACTTTGCCACCAGACTCCGTAAGGGATCGGTGAAGAATGAAGGGTGTTCAGAGACTGAACAATGGGAATGTTGATGGGGTTCAGAGACGGCTGGATGAGAGAGTGTGGGGGGAAGGCCACTGGGGGCAGTGTGGGGGGAAGGCCACTGGGGGCAGTGTGGGGGGAAGGCCACTGGGGGCAGTGTGGGGGGAAGGCCACTGGGGGCAGTGTGGGGGGAAGGCCACTGGGGGCAGTGTGGGGGGAAGGCCACTGGGGGCAGTGTGGGGGGAAGGCCACTGGGGGCAGTGTGGGGGGAAGGCCACTGGGGGCAGTGTGGGGGGAAGGCCACTGGGGGCAGTGTGGGGGGAAGGCCACTGGGGGCAGTGTGGGGGGAAGGCCACTGGGGGCAGTGTGGGGGGAAGGCCACTGGGGGCAGTGTGGGGGGAAGGCCACTGGGGGCAGTGTGGGGGGAAGGCCACTGGGGGCAGTGTGGGGGGAAGGCCACTGGGGGCAGTGTGGGGGGAAGGCCACTGGGGGCAGTGTGGGGGGAAGGCCACTGGGGGCAGTGTGGGGGGAAGGCCACTGGGGGCAGTGTGGGGGGAAGGCCACTGGGGGCAGTGTGGGGGGAAGGCCACAAACATCATCTTGGAGCAAAATGAAACAACAACAAAAGGAGAAAGATGGAGAGGTTCAGGTTTATTATTGTCACGTGTACCGAGCGAGGTACAGTGAACAGCTCTGTTTTGCATCCTGTCCGAACAGATCGAATAATACCTTGTATTGACTGTATTCACTGGAGTTTAGAAGGATGAGAGGGGATCTTATAGAAACATAAAATTATAAAAGGACTGGACAAGCTAGATGCAGGAAACATGTTCCCAATGTTGGGGGAGTCCAGAACCAGGGGCCACAGTCTTAGAATAAAGGGGAGGACATTTAAAACTGAGGTGAGAAAAACCTTTTCCACCCAGAGAGTTGTGAATGTGTGGAATTCTCTGCCACAGAGGGCAGTGGAGGCCGATTCAATGGATGAATTTAAAAGAGAGTTAGATCGAGCTCTAGGGAATCAAGATATCTGGGGAGAAGGCAGGCACGGGTTACTGATTGTGGATGATCAGCCATGATCACAATGAATGGCGGTGCTGGCTCGAAGGGCTGAATGGCCTCCTCCTGCACCTATTTTCTATGTTTCTATGTTAATACCACACATAAATACAATCAGGTCAAACTCAAGTAGAATAGGTAGAGCAAAGGGGAAGATACAGAGACCAGCTTGCACTAAACGTTTTTCCCTTTATCCCGTAACTACACAGTACGGATCTTATAGAGGCGTGCAAAATCATGAGAGGAATAGATCGGGTAGATGCACAGAGTCTCTTGCCCAGAGTAGGGGAATCGAGGACCAGAGGACATAGGTTCAAGGGGAAAAGATTTAATAGGAATCTAAGGGGTAACTTTTTCACACAAAGGGTGGTGGGTGTATGGAACAAGCTGCCAGAGGAGGTAGTTGAGGTTGGAACTATCCCATCATTTAAGAAACAGTTGGACAGGTACATGGATAGGACAGGTGGGACTAGTGTAGCTGGGACATTGTTGGCCGGTGTGGGCGAGTTGGGCCAAAGGGCCTGTGTCCACACTGTATCACTCTGCACTCCAAGGAGTGGAGTCCTCGCCTCGAGTTCTGGCACATTTGCAATGTGGGAGGCCAAAGACATTATGAGAATGGGCATTAAAGAGGATTTACAGTCACAGCTAAATAGTTTGCAATTTATGTCTGACAGTTTGAAAAAGATGGAATACCATTCATCGCCTGTAAATTGGCCAATGCTCCTAAATAATTCAGGGCCAGTTACAAATTCCCTTCTTGTGTTACGTTGCCCGTGTCAGCGTTACTGAACGAGTTTCACAAGCAAACATCTCAGGGAACTAATTATTCTGCAGCGAGGATGTGTCTGAGACACACAAAACGGCGGCCTGTCCAGCGGGAACAATATCTGCGCAGATCACAGGCTCCGCGGGCGGCACTGTGTACTTAAATGTCGAGCTTCACACACTCAGTGTGAAACAGCTCCATCCAAGACTGCCAGAAACCGCAGCGAAGTGTGGATGCAGCCTAGACCATCACACAAACCAACCTCCCTCCCACTGACTCCATCTACACCTCACGCTGCCTCGGCAAGGCCAGCAGCCCAGACCATCACACAAACCAACCTCCCTTCCACTGACTCCATCTACACCTCACGCTGCCTCGGCAAGGCCAGGAGCATAATCAAGGACCAGTCTCACCCCGGCCACTCCCTCTTCTCCCCTCTCCCATCGGACAAGAGGTACAGAAGTGTGAAAACGCACACCTCCAGATTCAGGGACAGTTTCTTCCCAGCTGTTATCAGGCAACTGAACCATCCTCCCACAACCAGAGAGCCGGGCTGAACTACTATCAGTGTAAGGGAACGTTATTCCCTTACACTGTGGACGGCTCGATTGTAATCATGTTTTGTCTTTCCGCTGACTGGTTAGCACGCAACAAAAGCTTTTCACTGTACCTCACTAAACTAAACTGTGAAACTTTGTGGGAGGGGGGAGGGGAGGGTTGTTGCTGTGGATACTCCACCATTAAATTATTTAATTTGCCCGCCTGTCTTACACTGAGCTAGGGGTGCCAACTATCTCACTCCCAAATACGGGCCTGAGCCGCTGAGTTACTCCAGCACTCTGTGAAATGTCACCTATCCATGTTCTCCACAGATGCTGCCTGACCCGCTGAGTTACTCCAGCACTCTGTGAAACGTCACCTATCCATGTTCTCCACAGATGCTGCCTGACCCGCTGAGTTACTCCAGCACTCTGTGAAACGTCACCTATCCATGTTCTCCACAGATGCTGCCTGACCCGCTGAGTTACTCCAGCACTCTGTATTAATTGTGAAAGCTCAGAAGGTCCTCATTGTGCCTGGACACTGGGGAGCCCAGTGTCTACGTCATGTTGACAGTGACAACACTCTTATCTCCTTTATTAAAGTCGCAATTCATGAGTCAAGAATGTTTTATTGTCGCGTCCCAGATAGAACAATGACATTCTTACCTGCCGCAGCACAACACAATATGTAAACATAGTACACTGTAAACAAGATAATAAAACAGAAAATATAAGTTCAGTGCATGTATATATTCACTTTTACATATATACACCGATCAGTCAAAACATTATGACCACTGACAGGTGAAGTGAATAACATTGATTATCTTGTTACAATGGCACCTGTCAAGGGGTGGGATATATTAGGCAGGAAGTGAACAGTCTGTTCTTGAAGTTGACGTGTTGGATGCAGGAGAAATGGGCAGGAGTAAAGACCTGAGTGACTTTGACAAGGGCCAAATTGTTCTGGCCAGATGACTGGGTCAGAGCATCTCTGAAACAGCAAGGCTTGTGGGGTGCTCCCAGTCAGCAGTGGTGAGTACCTACCGACAGTGGTCCGAGGAGGGACAAACCACAAACCGGCGACAGGCAGGGTGTTGGGCGCCCAAGGCTCATTGATGCGCGAGGGCAACGAAGGCTATCCCGTCTGGTCCGAACCGACAGAAGGTCGACTGTGGCACAAGTCACAGAAAATGTTAATGGTGGTCACGGGAGGAATGTGTCACAATACACAGTGCATCGCACCCTGCTGTGTATGGGGCTGCACACGGAGGACCAACAGCATATTAGGCAGGTGGCCATAATGTTTTGGCTGATGGGTGTATATACACATGAATATTGATTTCCCTAACTTCATGTAACCTTGCTTTCCCTCTCTCTCTGTCCCTCCCCCATCCTAGTTCTCTGACTGGTTTCACTGTCCTCCTGATTAAGTATTACTGATTGTAGCCTCATTATCACCCACCCTCAACCAACAATGAACCGTTCCATATTTCCTTTCCATCGTCTGCTTTGATCTGTCATTTTCACGCCTTACCCTTGCCTATCTCTAGTTTCCTTTTCCCCTGCCTCTCAGTATGAAGAAGGGTCTTGACCTGAAACATCACCCATTCCCTCTCTCCATTTTGAGTCGATCTTTGGTGTAACTTGCATCTGCAGTTCTTTCCTCTCTCTATATATATATATATATATATATATATCTGTCTCCATCAATGGTGTGGATGTGCAGTTTACCAGAGAGTACAGTACCTTGGAGTGTACCTGGACAGTAAACTGGACTGGTCCAGGAACGCTGAGGCCCTGTACAAGAAGAGACTTTCTGAGAAGGCTCCGCTCCTTCAACATCTGCAGTGGGATGCTGCAGATGTTCTACCAGTCGGTGGTAGCCAGTGCCATCTTCGTTGCCGTGTGCTGGGGCAGCAGGGTGAAGGCTGTGGACGCCAATAGGATCAACAAGCTCATCAGGAAGGCTGGCTCTGTCCTGGGGGCGGAGTTGGGTTCACGGGAGGTGGTCTTGGAGGGAAGGATGCTCCTCAAACTGTGGAGCATCCTGGACAATACAGCTCACCCCCTCCATGACACACTGGTCAACCTGAGGAGCACCTTCAGCAACAGACTGGTCCCACCAAGATGCAGCACAGAACGCCACAGGAGATCCTACTTCCCTGTGGCTATCAAACTGGACAACTCCTCCCCCTTCTGTCGTGGGGTAGACTGAGATTCACAACTCTCAGGGTGAAAAAGTTTTTCCTCATCTCAGTCCTAAATGGCCTACCCCTTATTCTTAAACTCTGACCCCTGGTTCTCTCTGTATGGAGTTTGTACGTTCTCCCCGTGACCTGGTGGGTTTTCTCCGGGTGCTCCGGTTTCCTCCCACACTCCAAAGACGTGCAGGTTTGTAGGTTAATTGGATTGGTATTTAGTAAAAATTGTCCCTAGTGTGTGTAGGATAGTGTTAGTGTACGGGGTGATCGCAGGTCGGTGTGGACCCGGTGGGGAAGGGCCTGTTCCCGTGTTGTATCTCTAAACTAAGCTAGTGTACGGGGTGAACGCTGGCTGGTGCGGGCTCAGTGGACGTGGCTGGTGCGGGCTCAGTGGACGTGGCTGGTGCGGGCTCAGTGGACGTGGCTGGTGCGGGCTCAGTGGACGTGGCTGGTGCGGGCTCAGTGGACCGGGGCTTGTTTCCGCATTGTATCTCTAAATTAAACTAAGCAGTCTTACTTAGTTTGTCAGGAGAAGGAAGCAATGATTGTAGAGGGGATGATTGGTGAGTGGCAACAAGACATTGAGAGAACAGTACTGGGATTACCAGGGCAGAAACTCGTTGAGTTAATGACTTTGTTCTTACATTTTAATTGGCTTCAATTGACAGCCTCAGTGCTGTGGGGCGGCAGAGTTATCGTCAGTTAATTGCCAGGAGACATCTGTTGCTGATCTGCTCTGCTTGACTGCATTTAGATTAGTTTCATCTAAATTTAAAGTCAGTGAAGGGGAGGCACATTAGGTTTTGGAAGGAGCACTGGTGATTCTAGACGGCAGGCTGTTTTATCTGTCACTGGTACCAACCAGGGTTGCCAACTATCTCACTCCCAAACACGGGACAAGGTGACGTCACCACCCTGCGCCCCACGTGACCTCACCCAGCCAGCGGCCACGTGCACCCGCTCCACCAATGGCGGCCGCCCGGGCTGAGAAGCTGGTTGCTACGCAACCTCCGTTATGCGAACACACTTGGCTCCGCTCCCCGAACACACTCCGTTAGCCTACAGCATCCATGCCTACAGTAGTGTCCAGTCCTACAGCGGTGTCCGGGCCTACAGAGTCCGGGCCTACCGAGTCCAGGCCTACAGAGTCCGGGCCTACAGAGTCCGGGCCTACAGAGTCCGGGCCTACAGAGTCCGGGCCTACAGAGTCCGTGCCTATAGAGTCCGGGCCTACAGAGTCCGGGCCTACAGAGTCCGGGCCTACAGAGTCCGGGCCTACATAGTCCGGGCCTACAGAGTCCGGGCCTACTGCGGTATCCGGGCCCACAGTGTCCGGGCCTACACTGTCTGGGCCTACAGCAGTGTCCGGGCCTACAGTGTCCAGGCCTACACTGTCTGGGCCTATAGCGTCCGGGCCCACTGCGGTGTCCGGGCCTACACTGTCTGGCCCTACAGCGTCTGGGCCTACATCGCCCCATGGGGCTAGTGTCCGGGCCTACAGTGTCCGGGCCGCCAGCGTCCGGGCCTACAGCGCCCCCCCCGCGCCTAATACGGGACAAGGGCCGTCCTGTACGAGACAAAAGATTTAGCCCAAAAATAAGGGATGTCCCAGCTAATACGGGACAGTTGGCAACCCTACACGTACCGAGGTACAGTGAAAGTTTGTTCAGTTTAGTTTATTGTCACGTTTACCGAGGTACAATGAAAAGCTTTTGTTGCGTGCTAACCAGTCAGCGGAAAGACAATACATGATTACAATCGAGCCATTTACAGTGTACTGACACAGGATAGGGGGATGGACACAAAAGGCTGGAGTAACTCAGCGGGTCAGGCAGCATCTGTGGAGAGAATGATGGGTGACGTTTCGGGTCGAGACCCTTCTTCAGACTGGTCAGGGATAAGGGAGACGAGAGATACAGACGGTGATGTGGAGAGATAAAGAACAATGAATGAAAGATACGCAAAAAAGTAACGATGATAAAGGGAACAGGACGTTGTGAGCTGTTTGTTGGGTGAAAATGAGAAGCTGGTGTGACTTGGGTGGGTGTGGGATGAGGGATAGAGAGAGGGAGAGGGAATGCCGGGGCTACCTGAAGTGAGAGAGATCAATGCTCATACCACTGGGCTGTAAGCTGCCCAAGCACAATATGAGATGCTGTTCCTCCAATTTGTGTTTAGCCTCGCTCTGACAATGGAGGAGACCGAGGACAGAAAGGTCAGTGAGGGAATGGGAAGGAGAATTAAAGAGTCCAGCAACCGGGAGATCAGGTTGGTTCACGCGGGCTGAGCGAAGGTGTTCCACGAAACCATCGCCCAGTCTGCGTTTAGTCTCGACCTGAAACGTCACCCATTCCTTCTCTCCAGAGATGCTGCCTGTCCCGCTGAGTTACTCCAGCTTTTTGTGTCTATCGTCGGTTTTAACCAACATGTGCAGTTTCTTCTTATACAGGATAAGGGAATAACGTTTAGTGCAAGGTAAAGCCAGCAAAGTCCGATCAAGGATAGTCCGAGGGTCACCAATGAGGTAGATCGTAGTTCAGCACTGCTCTCTGGTTGTGGTAGGACGGTTCAGTTGCCTGATAACAGCTGGGAAGAAACTGTCCCTGACTCTGGAGGTGTGCGTTTTCACACTTCTGTACCTCTTGCCCGATGGGAGAGGGGAGAAGAGGGAGTGGCCGGGGTGAGACTGGTCCTTGATTATGCTGCTGGCCTTGCCGAGGCAGCATGAGGTGTAGATGGAGTCAGTGGGAGGGAGGTTGGTTTGTGTGATGGTCTGGGCTGCTGGCCTTGCCGAGGCAGCGTGAGGTGTAGATGGAGTCAGTGGGAGGGAGGTTGGTTTGTGTGATGGTCTGGGCTGCTGGCCTTGCCGAGGCAGCGTGAGGTGTAGATGGAGTCAGTGGAAGGGAGACAAGGAGTGGGTGAAATTTCAGGTCAAGACCCTTCATTCACTCAGAGAGTTGTGAATCTGTGGAATTCTCTGCCACAGAGGGCAGTGGAGGCCAATTCACTGGATGTTTTCAAGAGAGAGTTAGATTTAGCTCTTCGGACTAATGGAATCAAGGGATATGGGGAAAAAGCAGGAACGGGGTACTGATTGTGGATGATCAGCCATGATCATATTGAATGGCGGTGCTGGCTCGAAGGGCCGAATGGCCTACTCCTGCACCTATTTTGCATGTTTCTATGTATTGCATGCAGTTCTGGTCGCCCCCATTACAGGAAGGCTGTGGAGACTTTGGAGAGGGTGCAGAGGAGATTTACCAGAACGCTGCCTGGATTAGAGTTATAGAGAGTAACTCCACAGAAACAGGCCCTTCGGCCCAGCTTTCCCATGATGCTCCATCCACACTAGTCCCACCTGCCTGTGTTTGCCCATATCCATCTAAACCTGTACTATTCATGTACCTGTCCAAATATGTTTTATATGTTGTGATAGTCCCAGCCTCAACTGCCTCCTCTGGCAGCTCGTTCCATATATCCACCACCCTCTGAGTGAAAAGTTGCCCCATAGATTCCTATTAAATGTTTCACCCTCTCACCTTAAACCTGTGTCCTCTGGTCCTTGATCCCCCGATTTCCCTACTTTGGGCAAGAGACTCTGTGCATCTATCCGATCTATTCCTCTCAAGATTTTGTACACCTCTATAAGATCTCCCCTCATCCTCCTGCGCTCCATGGAATAGAATCCCAGCCTATTCAACCTCTCCCTGTAGCTCACACCCTCTAGTCCTGGCAGCATCCTCGTAAACCAAAGACTGGAGTCTCTTTTTTGCTCTGGTTAATTTTCACCCACATGTTTAGACCGTAATGTTGTATCCTTATTGTTTTGATGTGGTTATGCTTTATTCTTAATTGCTAACTATGTTTGTGTTGTCATTTGTGAGCGGAGCACCAAGGCACATTCCTTGTATCTGCATACTTGGCCAATAAACTTATTCATTCATTCATTCAAATCTTCTCTGTACCCTTTCCAGCTTGACAACATCTTTCCTAAAACATGGTGCCCAGAACTCAACACATTACTCTACATGCGGTCTCACTAACGTCTTATACAACTGCAACATGACCTCCCAACTTCTATGCTCAACACTCTGACCAATGAAGGCCAAAGTGCCAAAAGCCTTTTTGACTACGTTATCTACCTGCGACTCCACCTTCAAGGAACCATGCACCTGTACTCCTAGATCCCTCTGCTCTACAACACTACCCAGAGGCCTAGCATTCACTGTGTAGGTCCTGTCCTTGTTCAACGTCCCGGGACACAACACCTCACACTTCTCTGTGTTAAATCCCATCAACCATTCCTCCGCCCACCTGGCCAATCGATCCAGATCCTGCTGCAATCGTACACAACCATCTGCAAAACCACCCACTTTTGTTCCATATCCTTCGTGCAGATGAATAAAGCTGCTGCTATTTTCTCTCCTCACCGGCCCATCCTCATTAGTACATTTATTGATTCAATTAGCAGTGGAGTGTTGAGAATCGCCCCTCATTAGTACTTGGCTTGCAGCTTTAAGTGTTGTTGGACCGTGGTGATCTGTCTGCTTTAAACCTCTCACTAATCTGCTTCATCCCACCCCAGATATCCTGACCTTCAGTCCATCTCCCTGCCCCCTCGACTCTAGATTCATAATGTGGTACAGAGTGGAAGCAGGCCCTTCGGCCCAACCTGCCCGTGCCAACGAATATGCCCCATGTCCATCTACATGGGGCGGCACAGTGGTGCAGCGGGTAGAGCTGCTGCCTCACGGCGCCAGAGACCCGGGTTCCATCCTGACTACGGGTGCTGTCTGTACGGAGTTTGCACGTTCTCCCCCGTGACCTGCGTGGGTTTTCTCCGGGTGCCCCGGTTTCCTCCCACACTCCAAAGATGTGCGGGTTTGTAGGTGAATTGGCTTCAGTAAAAATTGTAAATAGTCCCCAGTGTGTGTAGGATAGTGTTAGTGTGTGGGGATCGCTGGTCGGTGCGGACTCAGTGGGCCGAAGAGTCTATTTCTGCGCTGTATCTCTAACTGGAAACTAAAAGAACACTGTAGCACAGGAACAGGCCCTTCGGCCCATAATGTCTGTGCTGAACACAATGCCAAGTTAAACTACTCCCCTCTGCCTGCATGTGATCCATATCCCTCCACTCCCTGCATAATCCATGTGCCTGTCCAAAAGCCTCTTAAACACCACTGTCGTATCTGCCTCCACCCCCACCCCTGGCAGTGCGTTCCAGGCACCCACCCCCCCTCTGCGTACATAATTGGTTCTAGCTGAGATCACTTTATTTGGGGTGAAGGACGCAGCGTTTCCAGTGATAAATGGTTGAAATAATCTCCCAGTCTGGCAGTAACTGTATATTTAGTATTTATTGGTGGTTTTGCTTGTATCATGGTGTTATGTGTTGGGGACTGTTCACTGACCTGTTGTGCTGCACCAAGTACAGACGGCTCATTCTTTAGGGAACGGATGTTCCTTTCTCCCATCATAGATGAGGCCCTCACTCGTGTCTCCTCGGTACCCCGCAGCTCCTCCCTTGCTCCCCCACCCCTTAGTCGCAACAGACACAGAGCCCCCCTAGTCATAGAAACATAGACAATAGGTGCAGGAGGCCATTTGGCCCTTCGAGCCAGCACCACCATTCAATATGATCATGGCTGATCATCCTCAATCAGTAACCCGTGCCTGCCTTCTCCCCATATCCCTTGATTCTACTAGCCCCTATAGTTCTATCTAACTCACTTTTAAATTAATCCAGTGATTTGGCCTCCACTGCCCTCTGTGGCAGAGAATTCCACAAATTCACAATTCTCTGGGTGAAAAAGTTTCTTTGCGCCTGTTTTAAATGGCCTCCCCTTTATTCTTAGACTGTGTGGCCCCTGGTTCTGGACTCCCCTCACCTTTCACCCCATCAGCCATCGTGTACAACACATAATCCTCCGAAATTTCCATCACCTCCAACGGGATCCCACCGCCGGCCACACCTTCCCATCTCTACCCCTTTCCGCCTTCTGCAGAGACCGTTCCCTCCGCAACTCCCTGGTTAACTCATCCCTTCCCACCGAAACCACCCCCTCCCCAGGTACCTTCCCCTGCAACCGCAGAAGATGCAACACCTGCCACTACACCTCGGTCACGGCAGCACAGCGATAGAGTTGCTGCCTTACAGCACTTGCAGCGCCGGAGACCCGGGTTCCATCCCGACTACCGGCGCTGTCTGTACGGAGCTTGTACGTTCTCCCCGTGACCTGCGTGGGTTTTCTCCGAGATCTTTGGTTTCCTCCCGCACTCCAAAGACGTGCAAGTTTGTAGGTTAATTAGCTTGGTAAATGTAAAAAATGTCCCTAGTGGGTGTAGGATAGTGTTAGTGTGCGGGGATCGCTGGGCGGCACGGACCCGGTGGGCTGAAGGGCCTGTTTCCGCACTGTATCTCTAAACTAAACTAGACTAAATCTCCTCCCTCGACTCTGCCCCCGATAGTCCTTTCAAGTGAGGGAGAGGTTCACTTGCACCTCCTCCAACCTCATCTACTGTATCCGTTGTTCAAGATGTGGGCTCTTATACATCGGCAAGACTAAACGCAGACTGGGCGATGGTTTCGTGGAACACCTTCGCTCAGCCCGCGTGAACCAACCTGATCTCCCGGTTGCTGGACTCTTTAATTCTCCTTCCCATTCCCTCACTGACCTTTCTGTCCTCGGTCTCCTCCATTGTCAGAGCGAGGCTAAACACAAATTGGAGGAACAGCATCTCATATTTTGCTTGGGAAGCTTACAGCCCAGTGGTGTGAGCATTGATCTCTCTCACTTCAGGTAGCCCCGGCATTCCCTCTCCCTCTCTCTCTATCCCTCACCGACCCAAGTCACACCAGCTTCTCATTTTCACCCTAAAAACAGCTCACAACGGCCTGTTCCCTTTATCATCGTTACTTTTTTGCGTATCTTTCATTCATTGTTCTTTATCTCTCCACATCACCGTCTGTATCTCTCGTCTCCCTTATCCCTGACCAGTCTGAAGAAGAGTCTCGACCTGTCCTCTCTCTCTCTCTCTCTCTCTCTCTCTCTCTCTCTCTCTCTCTCTCTCTCTCTCTCTCTCTCTCTCTCTCTCTGTCTCTCTGTCTCTCTCTCTGTCTCTCTGTCTCTGACTCTGTCTCTGTCTCTCTGTTTAATTTAGTTTAATTTAGAGATACAGCGTGGAAACAGGCCCTTTGGCCCACTGAGTCCACACCTACCAGTGATCCCCGCACATTAACACTATCCCACGCACACTGGGGACAATTTACAATTTTACCGAAGCCAATTAACCTACAAACCTGTACGTCTCTGGAGTGTGGGAGGAAACTGAAGATCTCGGAGAAAACCCACGCAGGTCACGGGGAGAACGTACAAACTCCGTACAGACAGCACCGTTGTCAGGATGGAACCCGGGTCTCTGGCGCTGTGAGGCAGCAGCTCTACCCGCTGCACCACCGTGCCGCCCTAATGCTCTGTATTTTTCATTTATTCATCGTTTTGCTTGTTTTACGATGGTATTGATTGAAGAGCTGTGTTTACTGAGCTGCTGTGCTGCTGCAAATAAGAATGTATCTATTCTGTTGTAGTACTTACGACAATGTACAGTCTTGACACATGAAAGCGTTTACCAAGAAAAGGCACAGAGTGCTGGAGTAACTCAGCAGGTCAGGCAGCATCTCTGGAGAGAAGGAATGGGTGACGTTTCGGGTCGAGACCCTTCTTCAGACTGATGTCAGGGGGGTCGGGACAAAGAAAGGATATAGGTGGAGACAGGAAGACAGTGGGAGAACTGGGAAGGGGGAGGGGAAGAGAGGGACAGAGGAACTATCTAAAGTTGGAGAAGTCAATGTTCATTTATGGGCTTCATCTCCTCACATTCTTGCTTCGTCCTCCCACAACTTTTGATCCTAAAAGTCGTGAGCACTTCTGATCCCAATCTATCATTTGCCATGAAAATGTCTTAAGAGATCAAGCTCCAGACTGGAAAGCTTGTCGACTGTGTACGTTCTCTCCCCGCACTTAACCACGTCACACTCCACATGAAAGGCTGATTAAATCAAACAAGTCTCACAGGCACTCACAGCTCCACCTAATATACTGCAGTTTGAAATAAGTTCATAAATGATAGGAGCAGAATTAGGCCATTTGGCCCATCGAGTCCCCACTCTGCCATTCAATCTCGGCTGATCAGGGTGGCATGGTAGAGTTAGGCATCGGAGACCCGGGTTCCATCCCGACTACGGGTGTTGTCTGTACAGAGTTTGTACGTTCTCCCCGTGAGCTGCGTGGGTTTTTTCCCGAGATCTTCAGTTTCCTCCCACACTCCAAAGATGTTTGTTGGTTAATTGGCTTGGTATAATTGGTATAATTGGTATAATTGGTATAATTGGTATAATTGGTATAATTGGTATAATTGGTATAATTGGTATAATTGGTATAATTGAACTCCTGTCCATCGATCGGCGAGACCAAGCGCAGGCTTGGCGATCGTTTCCACTCAGTCCGCCTGAACCTACCTGATCTCCCGGTGGCTCAGCACTTCAACTTCCCCTCCCGTGTGGGTGGGAGGCTGGACGTTGGTGTGGAGGGTGGTGTGGGAAAGGTGAGTGGACAGAATAGGCAGGTGAAAGGCGGAGAGCGGGGAAGGAGGGTCGGTTTAAACTGCATGTATTTTAATGCAAGGGGCCTGACGAGTAAGGCAGATGAGCTTAGGGCATCGATAGATACGAGCAACTGGGACGTTGCAGCCATGACTGAAACCTGGTTAAGGGACGGGCAGGACTGGCAGCTCAATGTCCCGGGATACAGGAGCTTCAGGAGAGACAGGGGTGAGGGGAAGAGAGGAGGGGGGGGGGGGTTGCATTGTTGGTTAAGGAGGATGTCGCGGCTGTGGTCAGAGGTGACATTGTGGACGGTTGGTCTAGTGAGGCTATATGGGTGGAGCTGAGGAACAAGAAAGGGATGGTCACCTTGTTGGGGGGTACTACAGACCCCCGAATAGTCAAGGGGAACTAGAAGAGCAAATGTGCCGGGAGATTGCAGACAGCTGCAGATCAAATGAGGTTGTTGTAGTTGGGGATTTCAACTTCCCCAATATAGACTGGGAACATCATAGTGTGAGGGGTTTAGATGGGGTGCAATTCCTCACAAGTGTTCAAGAGAGTTTTCGCCAGCAGTGTGTGGAGGCCCCCACACATGAGAGGCTAACGCTGGATCTAGTATTGGGAAATGGGAGGGGCAAGTTAATGAAGTGTGTGTGGAGGAGCATTTTGGGACCAGTGACCACAGTTTTAGGTTTAAGATAGTTAGGGATCGGGACGGAGAGGGTCCACGTGTTAAAATGCTCAACTGGGGAAAGGCCAACCTTGAGGGGGTGAGAGAAGGTCTCGCTCAAGGTGACTGGAGCAGGTTATTTGATGGGAAAGGAACATCGGCCAAGTGGGATGTTTTTAAAAGTGTACTGAAGAAAGCTCAGGAAATTCACCTCCCTGTTACAGTGAAGGGCAAAGCAGGCAAACGTAAGGAAGCTTGGCTGACCAGGGAAATGGAGACATTAGCCAAAAACAAGAAGGATGCGTGGGACAGGTATTGGCAGCTGGGATCAAGTGCATCCCTGGAGGAGTTTGGGGAATGAATGAGTAAACTAAAGGAGGAAATCAGAAGGGCACAAAGGGGCCAGGAGATAGCTCTGGTGGGCAGCATTAAGGACAATCCCAAAGGATTTTATAAATACACAAGGGGGAAAAGGGTAACTAGAGAGAGAGTGGGACCTCTCAGGAATCAAAGCGGTCACCTCTGTGTGGAGCCACAGGAGATGGGCAAGGTCCTCAATGAGTATTTCTCCTCTGTATTTACCGAGGGGAAAGACAGTAGGATGGAGGAACTTGGAGCAGTCATTGGAAGTGTCTTGCAAGCAGTCAGTGTTGCCGTTGAAGAAGTACTGAAGGTGCTGTCGTGTAGGAAGGTAGACAAATCTTCAGGGCCTGATCAGATATGTCCGAGGATATTGTGGGAAACTAGAGGACATTGCAGGAGCCCTGGTTGAAATGTACGAGTCGTCCTTAAATACAGGAGAGGTGCCGGAAGACTGGAGGGGGGCAAATGTTGTGCCTCTTCTCAAAAAGGGCTGCAGGGAAAATGCTGGGAACTATAGGCCGGTGAGCTTAACATCTGTAGTTGGTCAGTCACTGGAGAGTGTTCTAAGGGATAGGTTATACAGGCATTTGGATGGGCAAGGGCTGATTAGGGGCAGTCAGCTTCAGACCGGCTTCAGAAAATCCTAGTGAGGGAAGGCGATCAACCTGAAGTCGTTGTGCACGTGGGCACGAATGACGTCGGGCGGAAGAGGAAGGAGGTGCTACAGCGGGAGTTTAGAGAGTTGGGAAAAGCACTGAGAAGTAGGACGTCGAAGGTAGTTATCTCTGGACTGCTACCGGTACCTCGTGCTGGTGAGGCCAGGAACAGAGAGATAGAGGGTATGAATTTATGGCTGAGGGGCTGGTGCAGAGAGCAGGGATTTCGATTTCTGGACCACTGGGATCTCTTCTGGGCTAGGGGTGACTTGTACAAAAGGGACGGGTTGCATCTTAACAGCAGGGGGACAAACATTCTGGCAGGCAGGTTTGCTAGTGTGACACCTGTGGCTTTAAACTAAGTAGTGGGGGGGAGGGGTTAACAAATTGTGAATATGAAGATGAGGTAAAAGGGAATACAGGAGATATTGCAAAAGACTCTCGGAAGACTGGGAACAGAAGTTCTAGAGGGGAAAAGAAATTAAGGGCAGGGCCAATTGTGAACGATGTGAGAGGGGAGGTAAATACAGAAGTTAAAGTGTTGTACTTAAATGCGCGTAGTATAAAAAATAAAGTGGATGAGCTTGAGGCTCAGTTAGTCATGGGCAAGTATGATGTTGTAGGGATCACTGAGACATGGCTACAAGAGGACCAGGGCTGGGAACTGAATATTCAGGGGTACACAACGTATAGAAAAGACAGACAGGTGGGCAGAGGGGGTGGGGTTGCTCTGATGGTAAGGAATGATATTCATTCCCTTGCAAGGGGTGACATAGAATCAGGAGATGTTGAATCAGTATGGATAGAAATGAGAAATTGTAAGGGTAAAAAGACCCTAATGGGAGTTATCTATAGGCCCCCAAACAGTAGCCTCGACATAGGGTGCAAGTTGAATCAGGAGATAAAATTGGCGTGTCAAAAATGTAATGCTACGGTGGTTATGGGAGATTTCAACATGCAGGTAGACTGGGAAAATCAGGTTGGAAATGGACCCCAGGAAAGAGAGTTTGTAGAGTGCCTTCGAGATGGATTCTTAGAACAGCTTGTACTGGAGCCTACCAGGGAGAAGGCAATTCTGGATTTAGTGTTGTGTAATGATCCTGATCTGATAAGGGGACTAGAGGTAAAAGAGCCATTAGGAGGCAGTGATCAGGCCATTCAGCCCTTCGAGCCAGCACCGCCATTCAATGCGATCATGGCTGATCATTCTCAATCAGTACCCCGTTCCTGCCTTCTCCCCATACCCCCCTCACTCCGCTATCCTTAAGAGCTCTATCCAGCTCTCTCTTGAAAGCATCCAACGAACTGGCCTCCACTGCCTTCTGAGGCAGAGAATTCCACATCTTCACCACTCTCTGACTGAAAAAGTTCTTCCTCATCTCCGTTCTAAATGGCCTACCCCTTATTCTTAAACTGTGGCCCCTTGTTCTGGACTCCCCCAACATTGGGAACATGTTTCCTGCCTCTAATGTGTCCAATCCCCTAATTATCTTATACGTTTCAATAAGATCCCCCCTCATCCTTCTAAATTCCAGTGTATACAAGCCTAATGGCTCCAGCCTTTCAACATACGACAGTCCCGCCATTCCGGGAATCAACCTCGTGAACCTACGCTGCACGCCCTCAATAGCAAGAATATCCTTCCTCAAATTTGGAGACCAAAACTGCACACAGTACTCCAGGTGCGGTCTCACCAGGGCTCGGTACAACTGTAGAAGGACCTCTTTGCTCCTATACTCAACTCCTCTTGTTTCGAAGGCCAACATTCCATTGGCTTTCTTCACTGCCTGCTGTACCTGCATGCTTCCTTTCAGTGACTGATGCACTAGGACACCCAGATCTCGTTGAACATCCCCTCTTCCTAACTTGACACCATTCAGATAATAATCTGCCTTTCTATGTTTACTTCCAAAGTGAATAACCTCACACTTATCTACATTAAACTGCATCTGCCATGTATCCGCCCACTCACACAACCTGTCCAAGTCACCCTGCAGCCTTATTGCATCTTCCTCACAATTCACACTACCCCCCAGCTTAGTATCATCTGCAAATTTGCTAATGGTACTTTTAATCCCTTCATCTAAGTCATTAATGTATATTGTAAATAGCTGGGGTCCCAGCACCGAACCTTGCGGTACCCCACTGGTCACTGCCTGCCATTCCGAAAGGGTCCCATTTATCCCCACTCTTTGCTTTCTGTCTGTCAACCAATTTTCTATCCATGTCAGTACCCTACCCCCAATACCATGTGCTCTAATTTTGCCCACTAATCTCCTATGTGGGACCTTGTCGAAGGCTTTCTGAAAGTCGAGGTACACCACATCCACTGACTCTCCCCTGTCAATTTTCCTAGTTACATCCTCAAAAAATTCCAGTAGATTTGTCAAGCATGATTTCCCCTTCGTAAATCCATGCTGACTCGGAATGATCCTGTTACTGCTATCCAAATGCTCAGCAATTTCGTCTTTTATAATTGACTCCAGCATCTTCCCCACCACTGATGTCAGACTAACTGGTCTATAATTACCCGTTTTCTCTCTCCCTCCTTTCTTAAAAAGTGGGATAACATTTGCTATCCTCCAATCCACAGGAACTGATCCTGAATCTATAGAACATTGAAAAATGATCTCCAATGCTTCCACTATTTCTAGAGCCACCTCCTTAAGTACTCTGGGATGCAGACCATCAGGCCCTGGGGATTTATCAGCCTTCAGTCCCATCAGTCTACCCAAAAGCATTTCCTGCCTAATGTGGATTTCCTTCAGTTCCTCCATCACCCTAGGTTCTCCGGCCCCTAGAACATTTGGGAGATTGTGTGTATCCTCCTCAGTAAACACAGATCCAAAGTAACGGTTTAACTCGTCTGCCATTTCTTTGTTCCCCATAATAAATTCCCCTGCTTCTGTCTTCAAGGGACCCACATTTGCCTTGACTATTTTTTTCCTCTTCACGTACCTAAAAAAACTTTTGCTATCCTCCTTTATATTATTGGCTAGTTTACCCTCGTACCTCATCTTTTCTCCCCGTATTGCCTTTTTAGTTAACTTTTGTTGCTCTTTAAAAGAGTCCCAATCCTCTGTCTTCCCACTCTTCTTTGCTATGTTATACTTCCTCTCCTTAATTTTTATGTTGTCCTTGACTTCCCTCGTCAGCCACAGGTGTCTCTTACTCCCCTTAGAGTCTTTCCGCCTCTTTGGGATAAATTGATCCTGCAACCTCTGCATTATTCCCAGGAATACCTGCCATTGCTGTTCAACCGTCTTCCCTGCTAGGGCCTCCCAAAACCGTGACCAAAAAGGTTGATGAGGACAGAGCTGTAGATGTTGTGTACATGGACTTCAGTAAGGTGTTCACAAGGTTCCGCATGGTGGGCTGCTCTGGAAGGTTAGATCCCATGGGATCCAAGGAGAGATAGCTGAATGGATAGCAAACTGGCTCCATGGAAGGAAGCAGAGGGTGATGGTGGAAGGTTGCTTCTCAGACTGGAGGCCTGTGACTAGTGGTGTGCCTCAGGGTTCGGTGCTGGGCCCGTTACTGTTTGTCATCTACATCAATGATTTGGATGAGAACGTACAGGGCAAGATTAACAAGTTTGCTGATGATACAAAAGTGGGTGGTTTTGCAGATAGTGAAGATGGTTGTGAACGATTGCAGCAGGATCTGGATCGATTGGCCAGGTGGGCAGAGGAATGGTTGATGGAATTTAATACAGAAAAGTGTGAGGTGTTGCATTTTGGGACGTTAAACAAGGACAGGACCTACACAGTGAATGGTAGGTCCCTGGGTAGTGTTGTAGAGCAGAGGGATCTAGGAGTACAGGTGCATGGTTCCTTGAAGGTCGAGTCGCAGGTAGATATGGTGGTCAAAAAGGCTTTTGGCACACTGGCCTTCATCAGTCAGAGTATTGAGTATAGAGGTTGGGAGGTCATGTTGCAGTTGTACAAAACGTTGGTGAGATGTCTTGAGGAAAGATTGGAAAGACTAGGCTTGTATTCACTGGAGTTTAGAAGGATGAGAGGGGATCTTATAGAAACATATAAAATTGTAAAAGGACTGGACAAGCAAGATGCAGGAAAAATGTTCCCAATGTTGGGGGAGTCCAGAACCAGGGGCCACAGTCTAACAATAAAGGGGAGGCCGTTTAAAACTGAGGTGAGAAGAGACTTTTTTTAGAGATACAGCGCGGAAACACCGGGTACGGCCCACCGGGTACGGCCCACCGGGTACGGCCCCCCGGGTACGGCCCACCGGGTACGGCCCACCGGGTACGGCCCACCGGGTACGGCCCACCGGGTACGGCCCACCGGGTACGGCCCACCGGGTACGGCCGACCGGGTACGGCCCACCGGGTACGGCCCACCGGGTACGGCCCACCGGGTTCGGCCCACCGGGTACGGCCCACCGGGTACGGCCCACCGGGTACGGCCCACCGGGTACGGCCCACCGGGTACGGCCCACCGGGTTCGGCCCACCGGGTACGTACACTAACACCATCCTACGCCCACTAGGGACAATCTTTTTCCCCATTTATCAAGCCAATTAACCTACAAACCTGCAAGTCTTTGGTGTGTGAGAGGAAACCAAAGATCTTGGAGAAAACCCATGCAGGTCACGGGGAGAACGTACGAACTCTGTACAGACAGCACCCGTAGTCGGGATGGAACCCAGGTCTCCGGTGCTGTGAGGCTGCAGCTCTACCACCGTGCCGCCCTTGGTTTTCACCCAGAGTTGTGAATTTGTGGAATTCTCTGCCACAGAAGGCAGTGAAGGCCAATTCACTGGATGAATTTGAAAGAGCTCTAGGGGCCAGCGGAATCAAGGGATATGGGGAGAAGGCAGGCATGGGTTACTGATTGTGGATGATCAGCCGTGATCACAATGAATGGCGGTGCTGGCTATAACGGCCAAATGGCCTCCTCCTGCACCTATTTTCTATGTTTCTATGAGACCGCATTTAGAATATTGTGTTCAGTTCTGGGCACCATGTTATAAAAACATAGAAAATAGGTGCAGGAGGAATCCATTTGGCCCTTCGAGCCAGCACCGCCATTCATTGTGATCATGGCTGATCGTCCACAATCAGTAACCCGTGCCTGCCTTCTCCCCATATCCCTTGCCGCCGTACTAGTTTCACTATCATCCTTATAATTTGTCGCCACCTACCCCACAGCCAACAATGGACCATTGTGGGCTCCACCTTTCCTTGATCATCATTGCTCTTTGGTTACCTTTCATTCATTTGCTTTTTGTACCTTTTCATATATTTTGTTTTCCTCTCCCTCCTGCTCTCAGTCTAAAGAAGGGTCTCGAACTGAAATGTCACCAATTCCTTCTCTCCAGAGATGATGCCTGACCCACTGAGCCACTCCAGCATTTTGTGTCTGTCTTCGGTATAAACCAGCACCTGCAGTTCCCTCCGACACACATTGCTCCCCCTTGCTGAGTGAGTCCATGCTGGAGGCACCTCCCACTCCCCTCATCACTGGTGTGTAGGAAGGAACTGCACATGCCGGTCTATCCAACAGGTCAGACAGCATCTCTGGAGAAAGAGGAATAGGTGATGCTTCGGGTGGAGACCCATCATCAGACCGAGTCAGGGAGGGGGACCATTGTGGGCTCCACCTTTCCCGAGTCATCGATGCAGGCTCTGCTTTGTTCTGTACCTTCCCAGACCTCTAGTTTTCCCCCTCCCTGACTCTCAGTCTGAAGAAGGGTCTCCACCCGAAATATCACCCATCCATGTTCTCCAGAGATACTGCCTGACCCTTTGACTGACTCCAGCGCTTGGTGCCCATCTCTGTCCCCCTTACTGATCGACTCCAACGCTTGACATCCATCCCAGTCCCCCTTGCTGGGTGGCTCCATGCATGGAGTCCCCCCCCCCCCCCCACTCCCCTCGTCACTAATGTGTAGGAAGGCTGGTTTATCCAGAAGATAAAGTAGGTGGCGCCATACATGGCAGTCGCGCCAACAGCGCGCCACCTCTTTTTTCTTCTTTAGCTGTTTTGGTCTGTGTCTTTAGTGCATCTTTAGTTTTTGTAATTTGTGGGATGGGGTGGGGTTAAGGGAAACCTTTTTTTTATCTCTTTCCTCGACGGAGATGCAACTTTTATCATTCATAGGACAGATATTGTCAAGCTTGAAAGGGTTCAGAAAAGATTTATGAGGATGTTGCCAGGACTAGAGGGTGTGAGCTACAGGGAGAGGTTGAGCAGGCTGGGTCTCTATTCCATGGAGCGCAGGAGGATGAGGGGAGATCTTATAGAGGTGTACAAAATCATGAGACGAATGGATCGGGTAGATGTACAGAGTCTCTTGCCCAGAGTAGGGGAATCGAGGACCAGAGGACATGGGTTCAAGGTGAAGGGGAAAAAATTTAATAGGAATCCGAGGGGTAACTTTTTCACACAGAAGGTGGTGGGTGTATGGAACAAGCTGCCAGAGGAGGTAGTTGAGGCTGGGACTATCCCATCATTTAAGAAACAGTTGGACAGGTACATGGATAGGACAGGTGTGGAGATATATAGACCAAGGCGAAGGGGAAAATTTTAATAGGAACCTGACATTTTAGTTTGGGACCCTTCTTCAGACTGAAAGTAGGGGGTGGGGGTGGGGAGGGGAGGTGAGAAAAGACCAGGAGCAATCTATCAGTGCTGGCCACAGATGATCTCAGGCAGGGTGGTGACCTGCTGGGTCCAGTGTTGGCCGGGGAAGGTGTGATCTGAAGAGGGATACAAGGTGAACAGGGCAACTGGTGAAGTGCCCAGCGTGGAGGAAGGGGGAAAGGGGAGGGGAGTATTAGTAGAAATTACTTAAAATTAGAGAATTCAGCGTTCATACCACTGAGTTGTACCTTATCCAAGTGAAATATGAGATGCTGTTCCTCAAGATTAGCATGTGCAGAATATAGTTCTCAGCATTGTAGCATCAGTTCCAGAGACAAAGTCCAATGTCCACAATGGGGTAGAGGTGAATGGGACAGTACCCCTAGCTTATGGAAGGGCCGTTCACCAGCTGATAACAGAGGGGAAGAAGCTGTCCGTGAGTCTGGTGGTGTGCACTTTCAAGCTTCTGCACCTTCTGCCGGGCGGGAGCCGGGAGAAGAAGGAATGACTGACCGGGGTGGGACAGGGACACGTCGAGGTAGCGTGAAGTGTAGATGAAGTCAATGGTGGGGAGTGTGGTGTGTGTGTGACGGGCTGGGCTCCATCTACAATGGTGGGGAGTGTGGTGTGTGTGATGGACTGGGCTCCATCTACAATGGTGGGGAGTGTGGTGTGTGATGGACTGGGCTCCATCTACATCCACAAATGACCCACTGAGTTCCTCCAACATGTTGTGTTTTGTTCAAGATTCTGTTGTCTAGGTACGGTGTAGGTTCAGGTTTATTATTGTCACGTGTACCGAGCTACAGTGGAGCATTTGTTTTGCTTGCTATCCAATCAGATCATGTAATACCATACATAAATACCATCATCCCATAGCTCCACACCTGAGGAAGGATGTGTTGGCTCTGGAGAGGGTCCAGAGGAGGTTTACAAGAACAATCCCAGGAATAAGTGGGTTAACGATGAGCGTTTGATAGCACTGGGCCTGTACTCGCTGGAGTTTAGAAGAATAATTTGGATAGTAGTAACAGGATCGTTCCCAGTCAGCATGGATTTACGAAGGGGAAATCATGCTTGACTAATCTTCTGGAATTCTTTGAGGATGTAACTAGGAAAATTGACAGGGGAGAGCCGGTGGATGTGGTGTACCTTGACTTTCAGAAAGCCTTTGACAAGGTTCCACATAGGAGATTAGTGGGCAAAATTAGAGCACATGGTATTGGAGGTAGGATACTGACATGGATAGAAAATTGGTTGACAGACAGAAAGCAAAGAGTAGGGATTAATGGGTCCCTTTCAGAATGACAGGCAGTGACTAGTGGGGTACCGCAAGGCTCGGTGCTGGGACCGCAGCTATTTACAATATACATTAATGACGTGGATGAAGGGATTAAAAGTATCATTAGCAAATTTGCAGATGATACAAAGCTGGGTGGAAGTGTGAACTGTGAGGAAGATGCTATGAGGTTGCAGGGTGACTTGGACAGTTTGTGTGAGTGGGCAGATGCATGGCAGATGCAGTTTAATGTGGATAAGTGTGAGGTTATCCACTTTGGTGGTAAGAATAGGAAATCAGAGTATTATCTGAATGGTGTCAAGTTAGGAAAAGGGGACGTACAACGAGATCTGGGTGTCCTAGTGCACCAGTCACTGAAAGGAAGCATGCAGGTACAGCAGGCAGTGAAGAAAGCCAATGGAATGTTGGCCTTCATAACAAGAGGAGTTGAATATAGGAGCAAAGAGGTCCTTCTGCAGTTGTACAGGGTCCTAGTGAGACCGCACCTGGAGTACTGTGTGCAGTTTTGGTCTCCAAATTTGAGGAAGGATATTCTTGCTATTGAGGGCGTGCAGCGTAGGTTTACTAGGTTAATTCCTGGAATGGCGGGACTGTCATATGTTGAAAGACTGGAGCGACTAGGCTTGTATACACTGGAATTTAGAAGGATGAGAGGAGATCTTATCGAAACGTATAAGATTATTAAGGGGTTGGACACGTTAGAGGCAGGTAACATGTTCCCAATGTTGGGGGAGTCCAGAACAAGGGGCCACAGTTTAAGAATAAGGGGTAGGCCACTTAGAACTGAGATGAGGAAAACCTTTTTCAGTCAGAGAGTTGTGAATCTGTGGAATTCTCTGCCTCAGAAGGCAGTGGAGGCCAATTCTCTGAATGCATTCAAGCGAGAACTAGATAGAGCTCTTAATGATAGCGGAGTCAGGGGGTTATGGGGAGAAGGCAGGAACGAGGTACTGATTGAGAATGATCAGCCATGATCACATTGAATGGCGGTGCTGGCTCGTAGGGCCGAATGGCCTCCTCCTGCACCTATTGCCTATTGTCTATTGTCTATAATGAGGGGGGACAATGGAGTACTGTGTGCAGTTTTGGTCTCCTATTTTGAGGAAGGACATTCTTGCTATTGAGGGAGTGCAGCGTAGGTTCACCAGGTTAATCCCCGCGATGGCGGGACTGACATATGAGGAAAGAATGGGTCGACTGGGCTTGTATCCATTGGAATTTAGGAGGATGAGAGGGGATCTTATAGAAACATTTCAAATTCTTAAGGGATTGGACAGGCTATGCAGGAAAAATGTTCCCCATGATA
>NC_135954.1:917953-963748 GCF_053455715.1 Rhinoraja longicauda | reverse complement strand
ACGTTCTCCCCGCGTAGGTTTCTCCGGGCGCTCCGGTTTCCTCCCACACTCCAAAGACGTGCGGGTTTGTGGGCTAATTGGCTTGGTGTAAATTTGTGAATGGTCCCCAGTGTGTGTGGGACAGGGTTAGTGTGCGGGGGTGGCTGGTCAGCACGGGCTGCCTGGGCCGAAGGGCCTGTTTCCACGCTGTATCTCCAAACTAAACTTAACTGAGATTCTGCCCGAACTCGTGTGTCTAATAACAGACCCGCGGGTCGCCCACAGAACCACAGCACAGCTCCCCGTGTACGGGGACGGGGGGAGAGGGAGAGAGGGGGGGAGACGGAGAGGGAGAGAGAGAGGGAGAGGGAGAGGGAGAGGGAGAGAGAGAGGGAGAGAGGGGAGAGGGAGAGAGGGGGAGAGTGGGAGAGGGAGATGGGGGGAGAGGGAGAGGGGGGAAGAGGGAGATAGGGGGAGAGGGAGATAGGGGGGGAGGAGATGGGTGGGAGAGGGAGATATGGGGGGGGGGGTGGGTGGGGAGGGGGACAGGGGGGGCTGTCTGACGGATCGGGGTCTCTGTAACGCTGACCAGCGGGGTGGGAGGCGGGTGGAGGGGGAGAGAGGGTCGGGAGGAGAGGGTCGTGGGAAGGGGAGGGAGAGGGGGTGGGGCAGAGGGAGGGGGAAAGATGGTCGGGGGGAGGAGAGAGGGGGTGGGGGGAGAGGGAGTGGGGGGGAGAGGGTCGGGGGGGAGAGGGAGTGGGTGGGGAGGGGAGGGAGGGGAGGGGAGGGGGGGAGTGGGGAGAGAGGGTCGGGGGAGGAGGGGGTGATAGACCGGGGTCTCTGTAGTGGGGAGGGTCTCCACGCCGCACTGACCGCAGGGGAGGGGTGCGGGTGGGTGGGGGGAGGGGAGGGGGAGAGGGTGGGGTTGACAGATCGGGGTCGCTGTAAAGCTGACCAGCGGGGAGAGGGGGAGGGGGTTTGGTGGGGGAGAGGGCGGGGGAGGGGAGGAGAGGGGGGAAGGACGGGAGGGGGTGGTGGGGAGGGGAGGGGGAGAGAGGGGGGGTGGGGGAGAGGGGAGAGGGGGGGGGGTGGGGGAGAGGGGAGAGGAGGGGGTGTCTTGCGCTCATAGTGACCGGTCGCCTTGTTGCTTTTTTGCAAAAGAATAAAAAATCCACGTAAAGACAGGGAACTGGGGTCAGGAGCAAAAACTACCGAGCGCTGGAGTAACTGAGTGGGTCGGGCAGGCGGTCGCAGGTACAGAGCGGAATATAGTTCTCCGCATTGTAGCATCAGTTCCACAGACAAAATCCAATGTCCGCAATGGGGTAGAGGTGAATCGGACAGTACTCTAGCTCATGGAAGGGCCGTTCAGAAGCTGATAACAGAGGGGCAGAAGCTGTTCCTGAGTCTGAAGTGTAGATGGAGTCGATGGTGGGGAGTCTGGTGCGCGCTTTCAAGCTTCTGTATCTTCTGCCGGGCGGGAGCGGGGAGAAGTAGGAATGATCGGGGTGGGACAGGGACAGGGTCGAGGCAGCGTAAAGTGTCGATGGTGGAGAGTGTGGAGACTATGGTGTGTGTGATGGGCTGGGCTCCATCTACATCTACAATGGTGGGGAGTGTGGTGTGTGTGATGGGCTGGGCTCCATCTACATCTACAATGGTGGGGAGTGTGGTGTGTGTGATGGGCTGGGCTCCATCTACATCTACAATGGTGGGGAGTGTGGTGTGTGTGATGGGCTGGGCTACATCTACAATGGTGGGGAGTGTGGTGTGTGTGATGGACTGGGCTACATCTACAATGGTGGGGAGTGTGGTGTGTGATGGACTGGGCTACATCTACAATGGTGGGGAGGGTGGTGTGTGATGGATTGGGCTACATCTACATCCACAAATGACCCACTGAGTTCCTCCAACATGTTGTGTTTTGTTCAAGATTCTGTTGTCTAGGTACGGTGTAGGTTCAGGTTTATTATTGTCACGTGTACCGAGCTACAGTGGAGCGCTTTGTTTTGCTTGCTATCCAATCAGATCATGTAATACCATACATAAGTGGGATAACATTAGCCACCCTCCAATCCACAGGAACTGAATCCTGAATCTATAGAACATTGGGAAATGATCACTAATGCATCTACGATTTCTAGAGCCACTTCCTTACATACCCTGGGATGCAGACCATCAGGCCCTGGGCATTTATCAGCCTTCAGTCCCATCAGTCTACCCAAAACCATTTCCCACCTAATGTGGATTTCCTTCAGTTCCTCCTTCAGCGTAGGATCTCTGGCCACTAGAACATCTGGGAGATTGGTTGTATCCTCCTTAGTGAAGACAGATCCAAAGTACCGGTTCAACTCGTCTGCCATTTCCTTGTTCCCCATAATAAATTCCCCTGCTTCTGTCTTCAAGGGACCAACATTTGTCTTAACTATTTTTTTCCTCTTCACGTACCTAAAGAAGCTTTTACTATCCTCCTTTATATTATTGGCTAGTTAACCCTCGTACCTCATCTTTTCTCCCCGTATTGCCTTTTTAGTTATCTTCTGTTGCTCTTTAAAAGAGTCCCAATCCTCTGGCTTCCCACTCATCTTTGCTATGTTATACTTCTTCTCTTTTATTTTTATGCTGTCCCTGACTTCCCTTGTCAGCCTCTTACTCCCCTTAGAATCTTTCTCCTCTTTGGAATGAACTGGTCTTGCACCTTCTGTATTATTCCTAGAAATACATTGTTGTTCCACCGTCTTCTTTGCTAGGCGCCCTTTCCAGTCAACTCTGCCCAGCTCCTCCCTCATGCCTCCATAGTGCCCCTTGTTCAACTGCAATACTGGCACTTCCGATTTTCGCTTCTTCCTCTCAAATTGTAGATTAAAACAGTAGACAGTTGGCAACCCTACTCCTAACCCCATTCTCCTGCCTTCCCCCCAGAACCCCCGACACCCATACTAATTAAGAATCTATCTATCTCCGCCTTAAAAATATCCACTGACTTGGCCTCTACACTGACTCAGCGGGTCAGGCAGCACTCTGTGAAACGACACCTATCCATGTTCTCCACAGATGCTGCCCGACCCGCTGAGTTACTCCAGCACTCTGTGAAACGTCACCTATCCATGTTCTCCACAGATGCTGCCTGACCCGCTGAGTTACTACAGCACTCTGTGAAACGTCACCTATCCATGTTCTCCACAGATGCTGCCTGACCCGCTGAGTTACTCCAGCATTTTGTGTGTACCGTTGTAACAGGCTGCCGTTTACCTGGGGCGATGAACAGTGGGATCTGCGTGTGCGTGCTTCTGGCCGTGCTGTCCTCGGGCAGCCTGGCGCGGCTGGACAGAGAGATGGACGGCGGGACGGAGAGGGATGGGGAGAGGCCACACGGGGCCCCGCACCAGCGGCCCCTGAGGGAAGCACCTTACGATGGCCGCCTGAAGCCCGAGCCGAACAACGAGCAGGGACCCGGCCTCGCCGCCCTGCTCTCCACTTACCTGCACAAACACACCACTGGTGAGTGGTCAGTACGTCAATGGATCAATGGATCCATGGGTCAATGGCCAATGGATCCATGGGTCAATGGTGAATGGGTCAATGGATCCATGGGTCAATAGTCAATGGATCCATGGGTCGATGGATCCATGGGTCAATGGTTCCATGGGTCAATGGATCCATGGGTCAATGGATCCATGGGTCAATGGATCCATGGGTCAATGGTCAATGGATCCATGGGTCAATGGATCCATGGGTCAATGGATCCATGGGTCAATAGTCAATGGATCCATGGGCCAATGGTCGATGGATCCATGGGTCAATGGTTCCATGGATCCATGGGTCAATGAATCCATGGGTCAATGGATCCATGGGTCAATGGATCCATGGGTCAATGGTCAATGGATCCATGGGTTAATGGTCAATGGATCCATGGTCAATGGATCCATGGGTCAATGGATCCATGTGTCAATGGATCCATGGGTCAATTGATCCATGGGTCAATGGTTAACGGATCTATGGGTCAATGGATCCATAGACCAATTTATCCATGGGTCAATAGATCCATGGGTCAATGGGTCAATGGATCCATGGGTCAATGGATCCACGTGTCAATTGATCCATGGGTCAATGGATCCATGGGATAATGGATCCATGAGTCAATGGATCCATGGGACAATGGATCCATGAGTCAATGGTCAATGGATCCATGGGTCAATTGATCCATGGGTCAATGGTTAACGGATCTATGGGTCAATGCCCAATGGATCCATGGGTCAATGGATCCATGGGTCAATGGATCCATGGGTCAATGGATCCATGGACCAATGAGTCAATGGGTCACGACTGTTGGTACAATGGCCCAATCCACAAGACTATCCCAATAGACAATAGGTGCAGGAGTAGGCCTTTCGGCCCTTCGAGCCAGCACCGCCATTCAATGTGATCATGGCTGATCATTCACAATCGTACCCCGTTCCTGCCCTCTCCCCATACCCCTTGACTCTGTTATCATTAAGAGCTCTATCTAGCTCTCTCTTGAAATCATCCAGTGAATTGGCCTCCATTGCCTTCTGAGGCAGAGAATTCCACCGATTTACAACTCTCTGGGTGAACAATCCCGGTACATAAACACAATGTCTCAGTGAGTGCAGAGCACACAGAAGAGCCGACTGCCACACACAGTCCCACTGCAGATGGCCATAAAGGTATCGGCAGCTGGGATCAAGTGCATCCCTGGAGGAGTTTCAGGGGAACTAAAGAGTAAACTAAAGGAGGAAATCAGAAGAGCGAAAAGGAGACAAATCTCCATGGCCTGATCAGATATGTCTGACGACATTGTGGGAAACTAGAGGACATTGCGGGAGCCCTGGTTGAAATGTACGAGTCATCCTTAAATACAGGAGAGGTGCCGGGAGACTGGAGGGGGGCAAATGTTGTGCCTCTTCTCAAGAAGGGCTGCAGGGAAAATGCTGGGAACTATAGGCCGGTGAGCTTAACATCTGTAGTTGGTCAGTTACTGGAGAGTGTTCTGAGGGATAGGTTATACAGGCATTTGGATGGGCAAGGGCTGATTAGGGGCAGTCAGCATGGGTTTGTACGTGGGAGGTCGTGTCTCACAAACCTGATTGAGTTTTTTGAAGACGTGACCAAAAAGGTTGATGAGGGCAGAGCTGTAGATGTTGTGTACATGGACTTCAGTAAGGCATTCGACAAGGTTCCGCATGGTAGGCTGCTCTGGAAGGTTAGATCGCATGGGATCCAAGGAGAGATAGCTGAATGGATAGCAAACTGGCTCCATGGAAGGAAGCAGAGGGTGATGGTGGAAGGTTGCTTCTCAGACTGGAGGCCTGTGACTAGTGGTGTGCCTCAGGGTTCAGTGCTGGGCCCGTTACTGTCTGTCATCTACATCAATGATTTTGATGAGAACATACAGGGCAAGATTAGCAAGTTTGCTGATGATACATAAGTGGGTGGTTTTGCAGACAGTGAAGATGGTTGTGAAGGATTGCAACAGGATCTGGATCGATTGGCCAGGCGGGCGGAGGAATGGTTGATGGAATTTAATACAGAGAAGTGTGAGGTGTTGTATTTTGGGACGTTGAACAAAGACAGGACCTACACAGTAAATGCTAGGCCTCTGGGTAGTGTTGTAGAGCAGAGGGATCTAGGAGTGCAATTCCATGAAAGTGGCGTCACAGGTAGATAAGGTGGTCAAGAAGGCTTTTGACACATTGGGCTTCATCAGTCAGAGTATCGAGTATAGAAGTCGTGAGGCCACTAATATTCTAAATTGTGTTCAGTTCTGGGCACCATGTTATAGGAAAGATGTTGTTAAGCTGGGAAAGGGTGCTGAGAAAATTTACGAGGATGTTGCCAGGACTGGAGGGTCTGAGCTATAGGGAGAGGTTGAATAGGCAAGGACTTTATTCCTGAAGGGTGATCTTGTAGAGGTATATTTGATCATGACACGGGTTTAAGGTGAGGGGAGAAAGATTTACTAAGAACCTGAGGAGCAACTTTCAATCACGGCAGATCTATCTCTCCCTCTCAACTCCATTCTCCTGCCTTCCCCCATGACCTCTGACACCTATACTATCAAGAATCTGTCAATCAAAGCCAGCAAAGTCCCATCAAGGATAGTCCGAGGTAGATAGTAGTTCAGCACTGCTCTCTAGTTGTGGTAGGACGGTTCAGTTGCCTGATAACAGCTGGGAAGAAACTGTCCCTGAATCTGGAGATGTGCGTTTTCACTTATAGAAACATATAAAATAGGTGCAGGAGGAGGCCATTTTGCCCTTTGAGCCAGCACTGCCATTCATTGTGATCATAATAATAATAATAATGCATTACATTTATATAGCGCTTTTCAAACACTCAAAGACGCTTTACAGGGATTACTAGAACATAGAGAAGAAAATAAATAGATAAATAAGTAAACGAACAGAAAAAGGAGACAGAAGGTGAGGTGACGGTCAGTGGTTGAAGGCAGTGCTGAACAGGTGAGACTTCAATAGACAATAGGTGCAGGAGTAGGCCATTCAGCCCTTCGAGCCAGCACCGCCATTCAATGCGATCATGGCTGATCACTCTCAATCAGTACCCCGTTCCTGCCTTCTCCCCATACCCCCTCACTCCGCTATCCTTAAGAGCTCTATCCAGCTCTCTCTTGAAAGCATCCAACGAATTGGCCTCCACTGCCTTCTGAGGCAGAGAATTCCACACCTTCACCACTCTCTGACTGAAAAAGTTCTTCCTCATCTCCGTTCTAAATGGTGTTTTGAATGTGGTGAGTGAGGAGGAGTCTCTGACGGTTTGGGGTAGTGAGTTCCAGAGGGTGGGAGCAGCGATGGAGAAAGCCCTGTCCCCCCAGGATCTGAGTTTGGTCCGGATGGGGGGGGACAGGAGGTTGGCAGCAGCAGAGCGGAGGGTGCAGGTGGGAGTGTGTCTGTGGAGGAGGTCAGTCAGATAGGATGGGGCCAGGTTATGGAGGGCTTTGTAGGTCATGAGGAGGATTTTGTACTGGATTCTCTGGGGGATGGGGATCATAGCTGATCGTCCACAATCAATAACCCGTGCCTGCCTTCTCCCCATATCCCTTGATTCCACTAGCCCCTAGAGCTCTATCCAACTCTCTTAAATCCATCGTGATTTGGCCTCCACTGCCCTCTGTGGCAGAGAATTCCACAAATTCACAACTCTCTGGGTGAAAAAGTTTCTTCTCACCTCAGTTTTAAATGGCCTCCCCTTTATTCTAAGACTGTGACCCCTGGTTCTGGATTCGCCCAACATTGGGAACATTTTTCCTGCATCTAGCTTGTCCAGTCCTTTTATAATGTTATGTTTCTATAAGATCCCCTCTCATCCTTCTAAACTCCAGTGAATACAAGCCTAGTCTTTTCAATCTTTCCTCATATGACAGTCCCGCCAACCCAGGGATCAATCTCGTGAACCTACGCTGCACTGCCTCAATTACAAAGATGTCCTTCCTCAAATTAGGAGACCAAAAGTGTACACAATACTCCAGAGGTGGTCTTACCTGGGCCCTATACAACTGCGGTAGCGCAGCGGTAGAGTTGCTGCTTTACAGCGAATGCAGCGCCGGAGACTCAGGTTCGATCCTGACTACGGGTGCTGCACTGTAAGGAGTTTGTACGTTCTCCCCGTGACCTGCGTGGGTTTTCTCCGAGATCTTCGGTTTCCTCCCACACTCCAAAGACGTACAGGTATGTAGGTTAATTGGCTGGGTAAATGTAAAAATTGTCCCTAGTGGGTGTAGGATAGTGTTAATGTACGGGGATCGCTGGGCGGCACGGACTTGGTGGGCCGAAAAGGCCTGTTTCCGGCTGTATATATATGATATGATATGCAGAAGAACCTCTTTACTCCTATACTGAAATCCTCTCATTATGAAGGCCAACATGCCATTAGCTTTCTTCACTGCCTGCTGTACCTGCTCGCCAACGTTCAGTGACTGGTGTACAAAGACACCCAGGTCTCGCTGCACCTCCCCCTTACCTAACCTAACACCATTAAGATAATATTCTGCCTCCTTGTTTTTGCCGCCAAAGTGGATAACCTCACATTTATCTATATTATACTGCATCTGCCACGCATCTGCCCACTCACTCAACCTGTCCAAGTCACCTTGCAACCTCCTAACATCCTCTTCACAATTTACACTGCCACCCAGCTTTGTGTCATCTGCAAACTTGCTAGTGTTGCTTCTAATTCCCTCTTCCAAATCATTAATATATATGGTAAACAGTTGCAGCCCCAACACCGAGCCTTGCGGCACTCCACTCGCCACTGCCTGCCATTCTGAAAAGGACCCGTTTACTCCTACTCTTTGCTTCCTGTCTGCCAACCAATTCTTTATCCATGTCAACACCCTACCCCCAATACCATGTGCTCTAATTTTAGTCACCAATCTCCAGTGTGGGACTTTATCAAAGGCTTTCTGAAAGTCTAGATACACTACATCCACTGGCTCCCCGTCATCCATTTTACTTGTCACATCCTCAAGAAATTCCAGAAGATTAGTCAAGCATGATTTCCCTTTCATAAATCCATGCTGACTTGGACTTATCCTTTTACTGCTATCCAAATGCGCCGTTATTACCTCTTTAATAATTGACTCCAGCATCTTTCCCACCACCGATGTCAGGCTGACTGGTCTGAAATTCCCAGTTTTCTCTCTCGCTCCTTTCTTGAAAAGTGGGATAACATTAGCTATCCTCCAATCCACAGGAACTGATCCTGAATCTATTGAACATTGGAAAATGCTTACCAATGCGTCCACGATTTCTAGAGCCACCTTCCTGAGGACCCTGGGATGCAGACCATCAGGCCCAGGGGATTTATCATCCTTCAGTCCTATTAGTCTACCCAATACTATTTCTCGCCTATTGAAAATTTCTTTCAGTTCCTCTACCCCCCTATATCCTGTCCTCTCGTACATAGTCCTCTACTACTTCTGTACCTCTTTCCCGATGGGAGAAGAGGGAGTGACCAGAGTGAGACTAGTCCTTGATTATGCTGCTGGCCTTGCCGAGGCAGTGTGAGGTGTAGATAGTCAATGGAAGGGAGGTGTAGATAGTCAATGATGGTCTGGGCTGCATCCACAATTCTCTGCAATTGCTTGCGGTCTTGGATGGAGCTTTTCCCAAACCAAGCTGTGATGCATCCCAACAAAATGGTTTCTATGGCGCATCCGTAGAGGTTGGTGAGAGTTGTAGGGGACATACCAAACTTCCTAAGCCGTGTAAGGAAATAGAGGCGTGGGTGAGCTTTCTTGCTTGTTGCCTCAGTATGGGTGGTCCAGAAGTTGTTGGTGATATTGACTCCTAGGAAATTGAAGTTTTCAACCATCTCTACTTCTCTTGGCCTCCACAGCCATCTGTGGCAAAGAATTACACAGATTTATCACCCTCTGACTGAAGAAATTCCTCCTCATCTCCTTCCTAAAGGAACGTCCTTTAATGCTGAGGCTGTGCCCTCTGGTCCTAGACTCCCACCAGTGGAAACATCCTCTCCAGATCCACTCTATCCAGGCCTTTCACTATTCTGTAAGTTTCAATGTGGTCCCCCCTCATCCATCTAAACTCCAACGAGTACAGGCCCAGTGCCGACAAACGCTCATCATATGTTAACCCACTCATTCCTGGGATCATTCTTGTAAACCTCCTGGACCCTCTCCAGAGCCAGCACATCCTTCCTCAGATATGGGGCCCAAAATTGCTCACAATATTGCAAATGCGGCCTGACCAGCGCCTTATAGAGCCTCAGCATTACATCCCTGGTTTTGTATACAAGCCCTCTTGACATAAATGCTAACATTGTGTTTGCTTTCTTTACCACTGATTCGACTTGCAGATTCACTTTTTGGGAATCCTGCACCAGCACTCCCAAGTCCCTTTGCACCTCCGATTTCTGGATTCTCTCCCCATTTACAAAATAGTCTCCGCCTTTATCCCAAATGCATGACTCCACACTTTGCTCCACTATATTCCATCTGCCACTTCTCTGCCCACTCTCCCAACCTGTCCAAATCCTTCTGCAGATTACCTGCTTTCTCTACACTACCTGCTCCTCCACCTATTTCTAGGTGTGAGTTTTCACTAACATTGTGTGTGAAGTGTGTTTTCACTAACGTTCTGTGTGTGCCAGGTGTGTGTTTTCACTAACATCTGTGTGTGTCAGGTGTGTGTTGCCCTCACTAATGTGTGTGTAGGGTGTGTGTTTTCACTAACGTGCTCTGTGTGTGTGTGTCAGGTGTGTGTTTTGGCTAACGTTCTGTGTGTGTACGGTATGTTTTCACTAATGTGTGTGTGTCAAATGTGTGTTTTCACTAACGTTCTGTGTGTCAGGTGTGTTTTTTCATTATCGCGTGTGTACAATGTGTGTTTTCACTAACGTGTGTGTGTATGTGTGCGTGGTGTGTGTTTCACTAACGTTCTCTCTGTGTGCCAGGTGTGTATTTTCACTGACCTGTGTTTGTCAGGTGTGTGTTGTCCTCACTAATGTCTGTGTGTGTGTCAGGTGTGTGTTTTCACTAACATCAGTGTGTGTGTGTGTGTATAGTGTGTGTTTTCACTAACATGTGTGTGTGCACGGTGTGTTTTCACTAACATTGTCTGTGTTTATTAGGTGTGGGTGTTCACTAAACTCTGTGTGTGTGTGTCAGTGTGTTTTCACTAACCTCTGTGTGTGTACAGTGTGTGTTGTCCTCACTAATGTGTGTGTGTATTCACTAATCTGTGTGTATGTGTGTGTGTCTGTGTCTGGCATGTGTTTTCACTAACCTCTGTGTGTGTGTGTGTTCATTAACCTCTCTCTCTCTCTGTGTGGTGTGTGTTCACAACTTCTCTCTCTCTCTGTATGTGTGTGTGTGTGTGTTCACCAACCCTGTGTGTGTGTGTGTGTGTGTTCACCAACCCTGTGTGTGTGTGTGTGTGTGTGTTCACTAACCTCTCTCTCTCTCTGTGTGTCAGGCCCCCGTGCTGGGACTGTGCGTACCATTGATGCCTCGCACCGGATCACCAACAGGGACTACATGGGCTGGATGGACTTTGGGCGGCGCGGGGCGGACGATTATGAATACCCATCGTAAGGGGCGGCAGCGGCCGGTCACTCCGCCCCGACCCTGTACAGAAGATTCACGCGTATGCCCAGACCTCACTGCCCACACCCCCTTTACTATTGTACCTGACTGTGGCATCGTGCACTTGTGTGTAAGAGTGTAAGATGTAACACACACGCACACGCGTGCACCACACACACACCACAGAAAGACAAACGCACACACACCACACACATGTACACACCCACATGCACGCACACAACACACACTTACATAGACACATGCACCTGCACACACACACATAGACACACCCATACATGCCCTCACACTCATGCACACGCACTCTCACACATTCGCTCACACTCTCTCTCTCTCTCTCTCTCTCTCTCTCTCTCTCTCTCTCTCTCTCTCTCTCTCTCTCTCTCTCTCTCTCGCACACTCTCTCTCTCTCTCTCTCTCACTTGCTCTCACACACTCACTCTCACAGGGATTGTTACAGAGATATCTCCAGTCTGAGACAGTTTCCCATCAACACCCATGTAACGAGAGTGAAGTCACTCACACTGTGTAAATGTTGTCCACATCTTAATAAAAGAAACTAAACTGAAACTATTCGAGAATCTGTCCCTGGTGAGAGGCCTGCGGCGGGTAGTGCGGCTGTGTCAGAGTGCTGGAGTAACTCAGCGGGTCAGGCAGCATCTGTGGAGAACATGGATAGGTGACGTTTCACAGAGTGCTGGAGTAACTCAGCGGGTCAGGCAGCATCTGTGGAGAACATGGATAGGTGACGTTTCACAGAGTGCTGGAGTAACTCAGCGGGCCAGGCAGCATCTATGGAGAACATGGACACTGTTTTTTGAGGGTATTACTTGAAATTGGTTAATTCACTGTTCGTAAGACATTAGTCTTTAGAGACAAAGCATGGAAAAAAGCCCTTTGCTCCCCAGGTCTAAGTCCACCAGCGATCCCCGCACACTAACACTATCCTACACACAAGGGACAATTTACATTTATACCAAGCAAATTAACCTACAAGCCTGTACGTCTTTGGATTGTAGGATGAAACCAGAGCACCCGGAGAAAACTCACGTGGTTAATTTATTGTCACGTGTACCGAGGTACAGTGAAAAGCTTTTGTTACGTGCTAACCAGTCAGCAGAAAGACAATACGTGTGTACAATGAGCCGTCCACAGTGTACAGATACATGATAAAAGGAATAACATTTAATGCAAGATAAAGCCAGCAAAGTCCGATCAAGGATAGTCCGAGGGTCACCAATGAGGTAGATAGTAGTTCAGCACTGCTCTCTGGCTGTGGTAGGATGGTTCAGTTGCCTGATAACATCCTGGAACATACAAACTCTGTCCAGACAGCACCTGTAGTCAGGATGTGCTGGCTCTGGAGAGGGTCCAGAGGAGGTTCACAAGAATGATCCCAGGAATGAGTGGGTTAACATATGATGAGCGTTTGACGGCACTGGGCCTGTACTCGCTGGAGTTTAGAAGGATGCGGGGGGACCTCATTGAAACACACAGAATAGTGAAAGGCCTGGATAGAGTGGATGTGGAGAGGATGTTTCCACCAGTGGGAGAGTCTAGGACCAGAGGGCACAGCCTCAGCATTAAAGGACGTTCCTTTAGGAAGGAGATGAGGAGGAATTTATTTAGTCAGAGGGTGGTGAATCTGTGAATGTTTTTGCCACAGACGGCTGTGGAGGCCAAGTCAGTGGGTATTTTTAAGACAGAGATAGATTCTTGATCAGTATGGGTGTCAGGGGTTATGGGAAGGCAGGAGAATGGGGTTAGGAGGGAGAGATAGGTCAGCCATGATTGGATGGCGGAGTAGACTTGATGCGCTGAATGGCCCAGTTCTGCTCCTATCACTTTTGACCTTGTTCCCCGGGTGGTGGGAGCCTCCCACAGCCGAGCTCCAGGACACATTAGGCCAGACCCGATCCCCTCTCCTCCCAACTCATGATAGGAACAGATCTAGGCCATTCGGCCCATCAAGTCTACTCCGCCATTCAATCATGGCTGATCTAGCTCCCTCCTAACCTCATTCTCCTGCTTTCTCTCTATAACCCCTGACACCCGCACTAATCAAGAATCTATCTATCACTGCCTAAAAATATCCACTGACTTGGCCTCCACAGCCATCTGTGGCAAAGAATTCCACAGATTCACCACCCTCTGACTAAAGAAATTCCTCCTCATCTCCTTCCTAAAATAACGTCCTTTAATTCTGAGGCTGTGCCCTCTGGTCCTAACCTCTCCCACTGGTGGAAACATCCTCTCCACATCCACTCTATCCAGGCCTTTCACTATTCTGTAAGTTTCAATGAGGTTCCCCCTCATCCTTCTAAACTCCAGCGAGTACAGGCCCAGTGCTGACAAACTCTCATCATATGTTAACCCACTCATTCCTGGGATCATTCTTGTAAACCTCCTCTGGACCCTCTCCAGAGCCAGCACATCCTTCCTCAGATATGGGGCCCAAAACTGCTCACAATACTCCAAATGCAGCCTGACCAGAGCCTCAGCATTACATCCATGTTTTTGTATTCTTGTTCTCTTGAAATAAATGCTAGCATTGTGTTTGCCTTCTTTACTGCCGATTTGACTTGCAGATTCACTTTTTGGGGAGGCCCAAGTCCCTTTGCTCTACACAGTGGCACAATGGTAGCATTGCTGCCTCACAGCTCCAGAGACCGGGGTTCGACCCTAACCACCGGTGATATCTTTACGGAGTTTGTACGTTCACCCCGTAATTGCGTGGGTTTTCTCAGGGTGCTCCAGTTTCCTCCCCCACTCCAAAGACGGGCAGATTTGTAGGTTAATTGGCTTTGGTAAAACTGTAAATTGTCCCTTGTGGGGGTAGGATAGTGCCAGTGTGCGGGGATCACTGATCGGTATAAGATCATTAAGGGGTTGGACACGTTAGAGGCAGGAAACGTGTTCCCAATGTTGGGGGAGTCCAGAACAAGGGGCCACAGTTTAACAATAAGGGGTAGGCCATTTAGAACGGAGAAGAGGAAAAACTTTTTCAGTCAGAGAGTTGTGAATCTGTGGAATTCTCTGCCTCAGAAGCACGGTGGCGCAGCGGTAGAGTTGCTGCCTTACAGCGAATGCAGCGCCGGAGACTCAGGATCGATCCTGACTACGGGCGCCGTCTGTACGGAGTTTGTACGTTCTCCCCGTGACCTGCGTGGGTTTTCTCCGAGATCTTCGGTTTCCTCCCACACTCCAAAGACGTACAGGTATGTAGGTTAATTGACTGGGTAATATGTAAAAATTGTCCCTAGTGGGTGTAGGATAGTGTTAGTGTGCGGGGATCGCTGGGCGGCACGGACTCGGTGGGCCGAAGGGCCTGTTTCCACGCTGTATCTCTAAATCTAAAAAAGAAGGCAGTGGAGGCCAATTCTCTGAATGCATTCAAGAGAGAGCTAGATAGAGCTCTTAAGGATAGCGGAGTCAGGGGGTATGGGGAGAAGGCAGGAACGGGGTACTGATTGAGAATGATCAGCCATGATCACATTGAATGATGGTGCTGGCTCGAAGGGCCGAATGGCCTCCTCCTGCACCTATTGTCTATTGTCTCCCATTTAGAAAAAAGACATTGAAATGACTCTATGAATTCACACCGATAAAGTTGGTAAATTATAAACTTTAATTTAGTTTAGTTCAGAGATACAGCACAGACCAGTGATCATCGCACACTAACATTATCCTACAAACACGAGGGACAATTTACAATTATACCAATCCAATTATCCTACAAACCTACTCCTGCACCTATTGTCTATTGTCAAACCTGTACATCTTTGGAGTGTGGGAGGAAACTGAAGATCTCGGAGAAAACCCACGCAGGTCAAGGGGAGAACGTACAAACTCTGTACAGACAGCACCCGCAGTCAGGATGGAACCCGGGTCTCTGGTGCTGTGAGCGCTGTGAGGCAGTAACTCTACCGCTGCGCCACCGTCACCACCCCCATATTTGAGAGTAATGTGCATCTGTCAAGGTAGTAACACTGGAATGCAGGAATCAGCCAGTCTGTGGTGATAGACTGCTCTCTGCTGGTCACCACCAGTACTGCCAGTACATCTCCCAGTACAGTCAATCACTTTATTCCTTGGAGCGCAGGAGGATGAGGGGGGTAGAGGTGTATAAAATCATGAGAGGAATAGATCGGGTAGATGCACAGAGTCTCTTGTCCAGAGTAGGGGAATCGAGGACCAGAGGACACAGGTTCAAAGTGAAGGGGAAAAGATCTAATCGGAATCCGAGGGGTAACTTTCCACACAGAGGGTGGTGGGTGTATGGAACAAGCTGCCAGAGGAGGTAGTTGAGGCTGGGACTTTCACTATGTTTAAAATACACTTTGACAAGTACATGGATAGGAAAGTATGTAAAATTATGAGAGGAGTACATAGGGGAGACAGTCAGAGCCTTTTTCTCAGGGTGGAAATATCCAACACTAGAGGGCAGAGTTTTCATGTAAGAGGGACAAAGTTTAGAGGGATACTAGACCAGGTGGACCCGTTGGGCCCATTCCTCGTAGAAGAGGACAGGGAAGGGGAGATGGTGCCACTCACCTCGGCCCCGAGGCACCAGCGCTGCAGCCAGAGCGAGCCGTGGACCCAAAGCCTCTGCTGTATTGGTCGAGGACCCTCACCCTCTCCACTCAATACCCCTTGTCCCCCCCCACTCCATCTCCCCATCCCCTACCCAACCCTCACTCTCCCTCCCCACCCCCCCCACTCCCCACTCCCCCCACTCCCCCCACTCCCCACTCCCCCCACTCCCCAACCCTCACTCTCCCTCCCCCCCCACCCCCCCCACTCCCCAACCCACACTCCCTCCCCCCCCCCCCCCACTCCCCAACCCACACTCCCTCTCCCCTCCTCCACCCCCTCCACTACCCCCCTGGAGGAGACGCGGGAGGAGGAGGAGGAGGAGGAGGAGAAGCTGCCCGCTGGGGGTTGTAGTCCGGTGATGGTCCCGGGTACTGGGAACGTTGAGACGACGACCATCTTCCTCCTGCTCGGAATCTCCCCCGGGGCCGCGTGCGGGCGAGAGGGGAGAGGAAAGGGGAGAGGGAGCCAGTCACCCCGGCCGGCCATCGCGGTGGGCAGCAGCAGGAGAGCGGCCGTCCTGCCAGCGGCCATCTTCCCCAGCACCCAAGGGAGCTGACAGAGACTTCAATGTACACAGACTGACAACCAGCAGTGCTGCATCCCCACCACCAATACACCCCCTCACACACCACCCTCTGTTGCACCCCAAACTCCCCTCACTGCATTGCACACCCCCCTCTTTGCACACCCTCACCCCCCTTACCTTGCATCACCTTCCCCCTCCCTGTTGCACCCTTCTCCCCCTCCATTGCACCTCCATCCTCTGTTGCACCCCATCCCATTGCACCTACTTCACCCCCATCCTCCATGTTGCACCCCCTCTTGTATCCTCTCACCCCAAACTCCTGTTGCAGCACCCACCCCCTCCATTGCACCCCTTCCCACATTGCACCCCTACCCCCTCTGTTCACCCCTCCCCCCATGTTCACCCCCCCCCGTTGCACCTCAATCACCCCTCACACTCACTCCATTACACCCCCAATCCTTGCCCACTGCAGACACCTCCGATACAACCCCCTTTTGCACCCCCTTCACCCCATCTGTGGCAACTCACTCATCCCTCACCCTCTTCGTTACCCCTCCCATCACTGCATCCTCCACCCTGGGCTGACAGCTCCTCCCCCCCTCCCGTCTCTCCCCCACCATCACTCTACCTCACCACCTCCGTCTCTCACCCCCCTCTCCCTCCCTGCATCATCTCTCCCCCCCCCCCACCATGTACCTCTCCCCACACTCCGCACCGCTCCCTCATCACCGTCTCTCCCCACCATCACTCCCCCTCACCACCTCCGTCTCCCACCCCCTCTCCCTCTCTGCATCATCTCCCCCCCCCACCATGTACCTATCCCCCACACTCCGCACCCCTCCCACACCCTCATCACCGTCTCTCCCTTTGCCCCTCACCCTCACCCTGTTCTCTCCTTCACCACCAGTCTCCTCTTCCCACAGTCCGTCCCTCACTGTCTCTTCCCCTCACCAATCTCCCCATCCCCACCATCTCACCCCCAGAGTCAGTCTCCCCACTACCAATCTCCCCCCTCACTACAGTCTGTCTCCTCTCTCCCCCCCGTCCCCATTCTGTCTCCGCTCTCCCCGTCCCGTCTCCCCCTCACCACAGTCTGTCTCCCCTCTCCCCCGTCCCCAGTCTGTCTCCGCTCGTCCGTCTCCTCCTCACCACAGTCTGTTTCCCCTCTCCCCCGTCCCTCCCCCTCACCCCACTCTCCTCCTCACTACAGTCTGTCTCCCCTCTCCCCCCCCGTCCCCATTCTGTCTCCTCTCTCCCCCCCCGTCCCGTCTCTCCCCTTCACCCTCCCCCCCCCCCCTTCACCACACTCTCCCCTCAGCCCCTCAGTGGGGGGGGGGGTGGTGGGGGGGGGGTGGGGGGGGGGGTGGGGGAGGGGGTGGGGGGGATGGGGGGGGGGGGGGGGCTCGAGCACCCCGATCCCGCCCAGCGGCAGAGCGCCACCGCGTGGACAGGTAACGCTCCACACACAGGTAACGCTCCACACACAGGTAACGCTCCACACACAGGTAACGCTCCACACACAGGTAACGCTCCACACACAGGTAACGCTCCACACACAGGTAACGCTCCACACACAGGTAACGCTCCACACACAGGTAACGCTCCACACACAGGTAACGCTCCACACACAGGTAATGCTCCACACACACAGATAACACTCCACACACACAGATAACACTCCACACACAGGTAGCGCTCCACACAGGTAACGCTCCACACACAGGTAACACTGCACACACAGGTAACGCTCCACACACAGGTAACACTCCACACACAGGTAACGCTGCACACACAGGTAATGTTCCACACACAGGTAATGCTCCACACATACAGGTAATGCTCCACACACACAGATAACACTCCACACACAGGTAGCGCTCCACACAGGTAACGCTCCACACACAGGTAACACTGCACACAGGTAATGCTCCACACACAGGTAACGCTCCACACACAGGTAACGCTCCACACACAGGTAACGCTCCACACACAGGTAATGCTCCACACACACAGATAACACTCCACACACAGGTAACACTCCACACACACAGATAACACTCCACACACAGTAGCCGTCCACACAGGTAACGCTCCACACACAGGTAACACTCCACACACAGGTAATGCTCCACACACAGGTAATGCTCCGCACACACATGTAACGCTCCACGCACAGGTAATGCTGCACACACAGGTAACGTTCCACACACAGGTAATGCTCCACACATACAGGTAATGCTCCACACACACAGGTAACGCTCCACACACAGGTAACACTCCACACATACAGGTAATGCTCCATGCACACGTAACGCTCCACACACAGGTAATGCTCCACATACAGCCACAGGTAACGCTCCACACACAGGTAACGTTCCACACAACGGTAACGCGCCACACACAGGTAACGCTCCACGCACAGGTAATGCTCCACGCACAGGTAACGCTCCACGCACAGGTAACGCTCTACACACAGGTAACGCTCCACACACACAGGTAATGCTCCACACACAGGTAACGCTCCACACACAGGTAACGCTCCACACACACAGGTAACGCTCCACACACACAGTGCTGGAGTAACTCAGTGGGTCAGGCAGCATCTGTGGAAAACATGGACAGGTGACTTTTTTTCTGCTTTTTTGCTTTCTGCTGCACAACCGCCAACTGCTGGGCGATCTGGTGCAGATTTAAACTTTAAAATGTGAATAACTAAAAATATGACACCAATTTCAATGAAACTTCTTCCATTAGCACCAAAGGGATGACAGTGAGTAAGGTGGGCCTAAAATTGTCGCGCTATCCTGTACCGTTTTATTTGTAGTTCAGGAACAAACAAACAAACAAACAAGAGTTTTAGTACATAGATAGACACAAAATGCTGTAGTAACTCAGCGGGTCAGGCAGCATCTGTGGAGAACATGGATAGGTGACATTTCACAAGAGTGCTGGAGTAACTCAGCAGATCAGGCAGCATCTGTGGAGAGAAGGAACGGGTGACGTTTCGGGTCGAGACCCTTCTTCAGAGTTTAAAGGGAATGTGCAGGGCTTGTTTTTTAAACAGAGTGGTGGGCACTGCCCGGCCCATCACAGGTACTGACCTCCCCACTATCGAAGGGATCTGCAGGAGTCACTGCCTCAAAAAGGCAGCCAGCATCTCGCTGCTACCATGGGGGAGAAGGTACAGGGGCCTGAAAACCGTGATCTCCAGGTTCAAGAACAGCTTCTTCCCAACAACCATCAGGCTCTTGAACACTGTACAACATTAACTTTGGGGGAAAGATTTAATAGTAACCGGAGGGGTAACATTTTCACACAGAGGGTGGTGGGTGTATGGAACGAGCTGCCAGAGGAGGTAGTTGAGGCAGGGACATTTAGACAGGTGCATGTTTAGGATAGGTTCAGAGGAATATGGAACAAACGCAGGCAGGTGGGACTAGTGTAGATGGGGCATGTTGGTCGGTGTGGGTAAGTTGGGTAGAAGGGCCTGTTTCCACGCTGTGTGACACTTTCTCCACAGGTAGAATCACTTTTGAATTGATGGCAAGGTGTCGGGTTGATACACGAGCAGTAACAACATTGTACAGAGGGAATTTGGGATCCAAGTCCATCACTCCCTGAAAATACATCTGCCCCTCTGTTATCAGGCTTCTGAATGGCCCTTCCATAAGCTAGGGTACTGTCCGATTCACCTCTACCCCATTGCGGACATTGGACTTTGTCTCTGGAACTGATGCTACAATGCTGAGAACTATATTCCGCACTCTGTATCTTCCCCTTTGCTCTACCTATTGTACGGGTGTCAGGGGTTGTGGGGGGGAAGGGTAAGATTATTAAGGGATTGGACACGTTAGAGGCAGGAAACATGTTCCCAATGTTGGGGGAGTCCAGAACCAGGGACCACAGTTTAAGAATAAGGGGTAGGCCATTTAGAACGGAGATGAGGAAAATCTTTTTCAGTCAGAGAGTTGTGAATCTGTGGAATTCTCTGCCTCAGAAGGCAGTGGAGGCCAATTCTCTGAATGCATTCAAGAGAGAGCTAGATAGAGCTTTAAAGGATAGCGGAGTCAGGGGGTATGGGGAGAGGGCATGAATGGGGTACTGATTAAGAATGATCAGCCATGATCACATTGAATGGTGGTGCTGACTCAAAGGGCCGAATGGTCTACTCCTGCACCTATTGTCTGTTGTTTATTGTCTAAGGCAGGAGAATGGGGTTGAGAGGGAAAGAAAGATCAGCCATGATTGAATGGCGGAATAGACTTGTTGAGCCGGATGGGCTAATTCTGCTCCTATCATGTGAACATGGACTTGAGTTGAACCTGTTGTATTTATGTATAAATGTCCTTCATGGATAGGTTAGGTGAGTGGGCAAATGCATGGCAGATGCAGTATAATGTGGATAAATGTGAGGTTATCCACTTTGGTGGCAAGAACAGGAAAGCAAACTATTATCTGAATGATGGCCGATTAGGAAAAGGGGAGATGCAACGATACCTGGGTGTCGTGGTGCACCAGTCATTGAAAGTAGGCATGCAGGTGCAGCAGGCAGTGAAGAAAGCGAATGGTATGTTGGCATTCATAGCGAGGGGGTTTGAGTATAGGAGCAGGGAGGTTCTGCTGCAGTTGTACAGGGCCTTGGTGAGACCGCACCTGGAGTATTGTGTACAGTTTTGGTATCCTAATCTGAGGAAAGACATTCTTGCCATAGAGGAATACAGAGAAGGTTCACCAGATTGATTCCTGCGATGGCGGGACTTTTACTCGGCTTGTACTCGCTGGAATTTAGAAGATTGAGAGGGGATCTTATAGAAACTTACAAAATTCTTAAGGGGTTGGACAAGCTAGATGCAGGAAGATTGTTCCCGATGATGGGGAAGTCCAGAACAAGGGGCCACAATTTAAGGATAAGGGTCTTTTAGGACCGAGATGAGAAAGTTTTTTTTCACACAGAGTGGTGAATCTGCGGAATTCTCTGCCACAGAAGGTAGTTGAGGCCAGTTCATTGGCTATATTTAAGAGGGAGTTAGATGTGGCCTTTGTGGCTAAAGGGGTCAGGGCGTATGGAGAGAAGGCAGGTACAGGATACTGAGCTGGATGATCAGCCATGATCATATTGAATGGCGGTGCAGGCTCGAAGGGCCGAATGGCCTACTCCTGCACCTATTTTCTATGTTTCTACTCCCCCCCCCGATGCAGGAGCTTGATCGCCCTGACGCGGAGGGGCCGACCGCCGGCTACGGGAGCCAAGAAGGTTCGAGGCCCCCGACCGCTGCAGGACAAAGAAGGGAGGGATTGAAGTTTTGTTCACCTTCCATCACAGTGAGGAATGTGGAGGAGTCACTGTGGGGGATGTTTATGTTCAAATGTATTGTGTGTGTCCTGTTGCTTTTTATTGGTGTGACTGTACGGCAAATGGAATTCCTCGTATGTTGCAAAACATACTTGGCTAATTAAGTGTGATTGTGATTATGACATTCCACCCCTCCACCAGTCTGACTACGGTCACATTCTCCATTGTCAGTGAGGCTAAACGCAAATTGGCGGAACAGCATCTCATTTCACTTGGGCAGTGATAGATTGTTGATTAATGCAGGTGTCAGGGGTTAAGGGGAGAAGGCAGGAGAATGGGGTTAGGAGGGAGGGATAGATCAGCCATGATTGAATGGCGGAGGAGAAATGATGGGACGAATGGCCTAATTCTACTCCTATCACTTATGACCTAATGGCTCTGGGTCGTGTTGTAGAGCAGAGGGATCTAGAAGTGCAGGTACATGGTTCCTTGAAGGCGGAGTCACAGGTAAATAAGGTGGGCAAAAAGGGTTTTGGCAAATTGGCCTTCATCAGCCAGAGTAATATAGAAGATAGGAGGTCATGTTACAGTTGTATAAGACATTGGTGAGACTGCATTTAGAGTATTAATAATAATATATTCCTTTATTCGTCCCACACCGGGGATATTTACAGCGTTACAGCAGCAAAGTGGATAGCAAGAGATCATTCATTATAAAGAAAAGATACATAAATTGTCATCAGTTTTATGTGTGTCCTTAGCTGTTATTGTTGACTCGTCTGCTGGGAGCAGTGCTGGTTGTGCAGTCTCACAGCAGCGGGAAGGAAGGACCTCCTATATCTCTCCTTCACGCACTTGGGGTGAAGGAGTCTGTCACTGAAGGAGCTACTCAGTGCAATGACAGTGTCCTGCATGGGGTGGGAGTCGTTGTCCAGCAGCGATGTTAGTTTTGCCATCATCCTCTCTCCCACCGCCTGCACTGAGTCGAGGGGGCAACCCAGGACAGAGCTGGCCTTCCTGACCAGTTTGTCAAGTCTCTTCCCCTCCGCCGCTGAGATGCTGCTGCTCCAGCAGACCACTCCATAGAAAATGTGTTTGGTTCTGGGCACCATCTGGAAAGATGGTGTCAAGCTGGAAAGGGTTCAGAGCAGATTTACGAGGATGTTACCAGGACTCGAGGGCCTGAGCTGTAGGGAGAGGTTGAGTAGGCTGGGACTTTATTCCATGGAGCGCAGGAGGATGAGGGGTGATCTTGTCGAGGCATATAAGATCATGAGGAATACACCGGGTAGAATGTCTTGCCCAGAGTCGGGGAATCGAGAACCAGAGGACGTGGGTTTAAGGTGAGAGGGGAAATACCTTTTCCACACAGAGGGTGGTGGGTGTATGGAACGAGCTGCCAGAGGAAGTAGTTGAGGCAGGGACTATCGCAGCGTGTAAGAAACTGTTGGACAGGTGCATGGACAGGTTTAGGGGGACATTGGCCAAACGTGGGCAGGTGGGACTAGTGTTGCTGGGGCATGTTGGTCAATGTGAGCAGGGGGCCTGTTTCCATGCTGTACCACTCTATGGACAGGTACATTCCATTATTTAACCACTCATATCCACTTAGAATCAAATGAAGGCTCACTGTGGTTGGTGCAGTAGTGAAAAGCTAGCAGGCCTCCCAACATTTACAAATTCACAATTCTGATGTCCAAAATTCATAATATGCCGCGTAATGCAACTTTTCAGCAAAAAAAAAGTACGCACACCAAATGCGCGTACGTGTTGCACTACATTCACGTGTGAAAAACGACTATTATTTCCAACAGCCTGTAGTTCTTGGACTACATGTACAATGCCAGGCCTATCATGAGTATATTCTGCTATTAATAGAAAGGTTATTGAACACAAATACATCACAACGGTCCATGTCCCCCACCACCGCCCTCCCCCCCCCCCCCCATTCCCGCCTAACCCCTCCTCTCTTTCCTCCCCACCCCCCCCCCCCACTCCCCTGCACCCCATCCCCACTCAACATCAACGGGCCTCTCGCTACGGTGAGGCGAGGCTGGGCCAGGGGCGAGGCAGGGCCAGCGGTGATGTTTCACAGAGTGCTGGAGTAACTCAGCGGGTCAGGCAGCATCTGTGGAGAACATGGATAGGTGACGTTTCACAGAGTGCTGGAGTAACTCAGCGGGCCAGGCAGCATCTCTGGAGAACATGGATAGGTGACGAGAGCTAGATTGAGTTCATAGGGCTAGCGGAATCAAGGGATATGGGGATAAAGCAGGAACGGGGTAGATAGTGGATGATCAGCCATGATCATATTGAATGGCGGTGCTGGCTCGAAGGGCCGAATGGCCTCCTCCTGCACCTATTTTCTGTTTTTATGACCCACTGAGTTACTCCAGCACTCTGTTTTATATTTTTAGGGATACTGCATGGAAAGAGGCCCTTCGGCCCACCGAGTCCATGCTGACCATCGATCACCCGTTCATTCGTTCCATGTTGTCCCACTTTCTCATCCACTCCCTGAACACGAGAGGCAATTTACAGAGACCACTAATCTACAAACCTGCACGTCTTTGGAGTGTGGTAGGAAATACTCTTGGTTTCTGCCTACACCTTTGTTTTTCGGTCAGAAAATATCATGTGTGACTATATTGTTTTATATTTTGATACAATGATTTTGCACTATTTAACTTTCACAACTGTATGGTCAATCTGTTGTATTGTATTGACCGGAAAATCAATAAATAAAAATATATAATTTTTATAAACGGAGCACCCGTAGAAAACCCACGTGGTCACGGGGAGAACGTACAAACTCCGTACAGACAGCACCCTTAGTCAGGATGGAACCCGGGTCTGTGGCGCCGTGAGGCAGCAACTCTACTGCTGCACCACCGTGTCTTGATGGGTTGAATGGCCTAATTCTGCTCCTTGAACTTCTGAAGTGTTTTTAAATGTCAGCCATCACCCTGTCTGTGCATCTACTCCAGTAAATACACGTCACACACACTGAGTTTGTAATATTTACATGATCTAATCACAATCCATAGCTTACATCTACAGGCCATCACCTGCATCATCTTGAACACAAAATGAAACGACAGAAAATGAGGGCAGGGAAAAAATCAACATTTCAAGTTCATGGCAAAACCATCTGCTTTAAAAATGAAACAAGTTAATCTCTCCTTAAATTACAGTGCATTCGTTAAAATAATTCGAAAATAGACACAAAAGTGCTGGAGTAACTTAGCGGGTCAGGCAGCATCTGTGGAGAACATGGATAGGTGACGTTTCACAGAGTGCTGGAGTAACTCAGCGGGTCAGGCAGCATCTCTGGAGAGAAGGAATGGGTGACGTTTCGGGACAAGATCTTCAGACTAAGAGTCAGGAGAAAGGAAAATGAGATATAGGCGATAAAGGAAACAGGCCATTGTAAGCTGTGGGCTAGGTCAAAACGAGTTACAATGAGACTCAACAAGACGACTTTGAAGCTGGTAACTTGCGTAGGGAGGGAGGGAAGGGGATGCAAGAGCTACTTGAAGATAGAGAAATAAATATTCATACCCTTACACCCCCTCTCTCTCCATCGCTCCCCCACCCAAGATGTACCAGCTTCAGTCGTCTTGTTGAGTTTCATTGTCAGTAACACGTATTCAGAGCCCACAGCTAACAATGGCCAGTTTCCTTTATCGTTACTTTTTTACATATCTTTCCTTCATTTGTTCTATATCTCACTATATCACCGTCTATATCTTTCGTTTATTTTTCCCCACTCTCAGTCTGAAGGGTCTCGACCCAAAACGTCTCCCACTTTTTCCAGAGATGCTGCCTGACCCGCTGAGTTACTCCAGCACTCTGTGAAACATCACCTATCCATGTTCCCCACAGATGCTGCCCGACCCGCTGAGTTACTCCAGCACTCTGTGAAACGTCACTTGTCCATGTTCCCCACAGATGCTGCCTGACCCGCTGAGGTACTCCAGCGTTTTGTGTCCATCTTTGGTTCCTTGAAACTCGTTATAATTCTCTCGGTTCCACCAATCGCCCGTTAGAAATAAACGACCATCAGATCACTCAGGACATTTCCATCGCAGACAGGCCCGGACAGAGTGGATGTGGAGAAGATGTTTCCACTAGTGGGAGAGTCTAGGACCAGAGGGCACAGCCTCAGAATTAAAGGACGTTCCTTTAGGAAGGAGATGAGGAGGAATTTCTTTAGTCAGAGGGTGGTGAATCTGTGGAATTCTTTGCCACAGACGGCTGTGGAGGCCAAGTCAGTGGATATTTTTAAGGCAGAGATAGATAGATTCTTGATTAGTACAGGTGTCAGGGGTTATGGAGAGAAGGCAGGAGAATGGGGTTAGGAGGGAGAGATAGATCAGCCATGTTTGAATGGCGGAGTAGACTCGATGGGCCGAATGTCCTAATTCTGCTCCTATAAAACTATAAAAAGACTGGACAATCTAGACACAGAAAAATGTTCCCAATGTTGGGGGAGTCCAGAACCAGGGGCCACAGTCTTAGAATAAAGGTGAGGACATTTAAAACTGAGGCGAGAAGAAACCTTTTCACCCAGAGAGTTGTGAATTTGTGGAATTCTCTGCCACAGAGGGCAGTGGAAGCCAATTCACTGGATGAATTTAAAAGAGAGTTAGATAGAGCTCTAGGGGCTAGCGGAATCAAGGGATATGGGGAGAAGGCAGGCACGGGTTACTGATTGTGGATGATCCGCCATGATCACAATGAATTCCTCCTCATCTCCTGGCTTGAAGGGCCGAATGGCCTCCTCCTGCACCTAGTGTCTATGTTTCTATGACTTGTGACCTGATGAAAGCAGCTGCCATTCGGGCTGTAGTGTGGACGAGGCAGTGCAGACAGAGTGCAAAGTCTAAGCAACCTGCCAGCATTAAAAGGTTTTCACAAAACATCCACTTCAATGTGAGTGTGTTTCACATCTGACTCCTTGCTTAATATATACATATGTATACGATAGGACCGTAACATAAATTACACGCGGAGTTCAGGGCCGTTACTCTATGTACATTATCATACAAGGCTTGTTCTAATCCTATCAGGCACTAATTCAATGTATCAACACCGAGATATCAGTAGTTATTTCATCGCATGGTTTGTTTCAGTTAGGCCCTTCCCCACCGAGTCCACACCGACCAGCGATCCCCGCACACTAACACTATCCTACACACACTAGGGACAATTTACATCGGCTGATTAACCTACAGGTCTTTGATCAGTGCGGGTGTAAGGGTTTATGGGGAGAAGGCAGGAGAATGGGGTTAGGGGGGAGAGATAGATCAGCCATGATTGAATGGCGGAGTGGACTCGATGGGCCGAATGGCCCGATTCCGTACATATAACTTAATGAGTGCAGGAGGAAACCGGAGCACCCGGAGAAAACCCACACAGTCAAGATGGAGCCCGGGTCTCTGGTGCTGCGAGGCAGCAGCTCTACCCGCTGCACCACCACGCCGCCCGTGACTTTGTGCTGAGACTGCAGGGTCTTGCTGCGTGGGTACTCAGCTCACTGCAGGTCCGGAGGGGGTAACGCGGCCCCCATCATGATGCCCGTGGGCACAGGACCCCTGAGCTGCACGCTGGTGTGCAGGGTCTTGTTGCGTGGGTACTCAGCTCACTGCAGGTCCGGAGGGGGTAACGCGGCCCCCATCATGATGCCCGTGGGCACGGGACCCCTGAGCTGCACGCTGGTGTGCAGGGTCTTGTTGCGTGGGTACTCAGCTCACTGCAGGTCCGGAGGGGGTAAAGCGGGCCCCATCATGGTGCCTGTGGGCACGAGACGGGCCCCCTGATCTGCACGCAGGGTGTGCAGGGTCTCGCTGTGCGGGGACTCAGCTCACTGCAGGTCCGGAGGGGGTAACGCGGGCCCCATCATGATGCCCGTGGGCACGGATACGGGCCCCCTGATCTGCATGCTGGCCCCCATCATGGTGGGCAGGCTGCGGTTCCTGCGGATGCCCGCGTTAAGGTGTAGACCGCCGATGGGGCTGAGGGAGATGTGGGCCTGTCCGTCTCCCAGCAGCGTGGCCACAGAGCGCAGGCCCCGGCCACCATCCCCACTGTCCAGTGTGCCGTCTGGCGGCCGTGGTGCCGACTCCACCGCCTTGCCGATGCCCAGCCTCTTCACCCTGGCCACCAGGCCGATCCTGGACATGCTGACCTCTGTTTGGCTGTCCACATGTCTGGTGGTCTTCTCCCCCCTCAGCTCCTTCAGCAGCGAGCTGGCGGGCAGCGAGGCCAGGAAGGGGTCTTGGGGGCCGCTGGGGCCGCGGCTGTCAGGCCAGGGGCCGGGGGGCAGCAGGGGGGAGTTGGGAGGGGTGGAGGGCAGGGTGGGGGGTTTGGGCAGCTGCAGGCTGGGGCCCAGGCTCTGGTAGATGGCGGCTGAGATGCCCCTCTCCTTCAGCAGGCGCACCAGCCCCAGGGAGGTGCTGGTGGTGGTGGTGCCCTCCCTCAGGTTGGTGAACGACTCCGCCAGGCTCAGGCGACGCGGCGTACACGGGCTACCAGCAGGGGGCGAGCTCAGCGCACCCACACTCCCGCAAAACGAGGTGGGCAACACCTGGAGGCTGCAACACACAGAAACACAGTCAGTATACAGGACACAGCACACTGCACACGGTACACAGCACACAGTGCACGGTACACTGCACACAGTCGGTGCAGGAGGAGGCCATTCGGCCCTTTGAGCCAGCACCACCATTCAATGTGATCATGGCTGATCATCCACATTCAGTACCCCGTTCCTGCCTTCTCCCCATACCCCCTCACTCCGCTATCCTTAAGAGCTCTATCTAACTCTCTCTTGAATACATTCAGAGAATTGGCCTCCACTGCCTTCTGAGGCAGAGAATTCCACAGATTCACAACTCTCTGACTGAAAAAGTTTTTCCTCATCTCCGTTCTAAATGGCCCACCCCTTAATCTTAAACTGGCCCCTGGTTCTGGACTCCCCCAACATTGGGAACATGTTTCCTGCATCTAGCTTGTCCAGTCCTTTTTAATTTTTTACGTCTCTATAAGATCCCCCCTCATCCTTCTAAACTCAGTGTGGAAACAAGCCCATTACCCCAACCTAGACTCATAGAACACGGAAACAGACCCTTTGGCCCAACTTGCCCATACCTGACCAACGTTCCACATCTACACTGGCCCCCCCAGAGAGCCGTGCTGAACTACTATCTACCTTATTGGTGACCCTCGGACTATCTTTGATGGGACTTTACTGGCTTTACCTTGCACTAAACATTATTCCCTTATCCTGTATCTGTACACTGTAAATGGCTCGATTGTAATCATGTGTTGTCTTTCTGCTGACTGGTTAGCACGCAACCAGGTAAATTAAATGGATTAAAGGCAGATAAATCCCCAGGGCCAGATAGGCTGCATCCCAGAGTGCTTAAGGAAGTAGCCTCAGAAATAGTGGATGCATTAGTGATAATTTTTCAAAACTCTTTAGATTCTGGAGTAGTTCCTGAGGACTGGAGGGTAGCTAATGTAACCCCACTTTTTAAAAAGGGAGGGAGAGAGAAAACGGGGAATTATAGACCAGTTAGCCTAACATCGGTAGTGGGGAAAATGCTAGAGTCAGTTATTAAAGATGTGATAGCATTACATTTGGAAAGTGGTGAAATCATCGGACAAAGTCAGCATGGATTTACCAAAGGCAAATCATGTCTGACGAATCTTATAGAATTTTTCGAGGATGTAACTAGTAGAGTGGATAAGGGAGAACCAGTCGATGTGTTATATCTGGACTTTCAGAAGGCCTTCGACAAGGTCCCACATAGGAGATTGGTGTACAAACTTAAAGCACACGGTATTGAGGGTTCAGTGTTGAGGTGGATAGAAAATTGGTTGGCGGACAGGATGCAAAGAGTAGGAATAAACGGGTCCTTTTCGGAATGGCAGGCAGTGACTAGTGGGGTACCGCAAGGCTCAGTGCTGGGACCCCAGTTATTTACAGTGTATATTAATGATTTGGACGAGGGAATTGAATGCAACATCTCTAAGTTTGCGGATGACACGAAGCTGGGTGGCAGTGTTAGCTGCGAGGAGGATGCTAGGAGGCTGCAGAGTGACTTGGATAGATTAGGCGAGTGGGCAAATGCATGGCAGATGCAATATAATGTGGATAAATGTGAGGTTATCCACTTTGGCGGCAAGAACAGGAAAGCAGAGTATTACCTGAATGGTGACCGATTGGGAGAAGGGGAGATGCAACGTGACCTGGGTGTCATGGTGCACCAGTCATTGAAAGCAAGCGTGCAGGTGCAGCAGGCAGTGAAGAAAGCGAATGGTATGTTGGCATTCATAGCAAGAGGATTTGAGTTTAGGAGCAGGGAGGTTCTGCTGCAGTTGTACAGGGCCTTGGTGAGACCGCATCTGGAGTATTGTGTGCAGTTTTGGTCTCCTAACCTGAGGAAAGACGTTCTTGCCTTAGAGGGAGTACAGAGAAGGTTCACCAGATTGATCCCTGGGGTGGCGGGACTTTCATATGAAGAAAGACTAGATAGACTGGGCTTGTACTCGCTGGAATTTAGAAGACTGAGGGGGGATCTTATAGAAACATATAAAATTCTTAAGGGGTTGGAGAGGCTAGATGCGGGAAGATTGTTCCCGATGTTGGGGGAGTCCAGAACCAGGGGTCACAGCTTAAGGATAAGGGGGAAGTCTTTTAGGACCGAGATGAGAAAACATTTCTTCACACAGAGAGTGGTGAGTCTGTGGAATTCTCTGCCACAGAAGGTAGTTGAGGCCAGTTCATTGGCTATATTTAAGAGGGAGTTAGATGTGGCCCTTTTTGCTAAGGGGATCAGGGGGTATGGAGAGAAGGCAGGTACAGGCTACTGAGCTGAATGATCAGCCATGATCATATTGAATGGCGGTGCAGGCTCGAAGGGCCGAATGGCCTACTCCTGCACCTATTTTCTATGTTTCTATGTTTCTATGCAACAAAAGCTTTCCACTGTACCTCGGTACACGTGCCAATAAACTGAACTAAACTAACCTGTCGGGTTGGATTCTACAGCGTGAAAGTGGCACCACCAGATTCAACAACAGATCACTGAAAAATCCATCCACAAACTAGATGTAGCCTTGATCTTCCAACCTACCTCATCACAGACCTTGCACTTTTCCCTTGTAACTGCAAGATAAGATTTAACAGGATGTTGCCAGGACTAGAGGGTGTGAGCTACAGGGAGAGGTTGTGCAGGCTGGGACTCTATTCCTTGGAGCGCAGGAGGATGAGGGATGATTTTATAGTGCACAAAATCATGAGAGGACTAGATCGGGTAGATGCTGGTAGGCTGGTGCAGTAACTACATTTAATGGATATTTGGACAAGTCCATGGATAGGACAGGTTAAGAAGGATATTTGGCCAATGGCCCTCTAAATCTAGATAGACACAAAATACTGGAGTGACTCAACGGGTCAGGCAGCATCTGTGGAGAACATGGATAGGTGACGTTTCACAGAGTGCTGGAGTAACTCAGCGGGTCAGGCAGCATCTGTGGAGGGAAGGAATGGGTGATGTTTCGGATCGGAACCCTCCTTCAGACTGACTAAGATGGCAAGAACAAAACAGATCTGCCGAAAGCCTTGCTATCTGTATATCTCTGTCTGTCCAAATGTCTTGTATCCACATCTGTAGATTACGTTGCCCCCGTGGTCTCACTTGAGCCTGCGCCCTCTAGTTTTACAATCCTCTACCCTGGAGAAAAAGACCGTGGGTGCTCACTTTATTCGTGCCCCTCATGATCTTGTGCACCTCACTAAAGTCACCTTCTTCGCTTGGGCAGCTTGCAGCCCAGCGGTATGAACCTTGACTTCTCCAACTTTAGATAGTTCCTCTGTCCCTCTCTTCCCCTCCCCCTTCCCAGTTCTCCCTCTATCTTCCTGTCTCCACCTATATCCTATCTTTGTCCTGCCCCCGACATCAGTCTGAAGAAGGGTCTCGACCCGAAACGTCACCCATTCCTTCTCTCCCGAGATGCTGCCTGACCTGCTGAGTTACTCCAGCATCTTGTGAATAAAAACCTTCGATTTGTACCAGCATCTGCAGTTATTTTCCTTCACTAAAGTCACCCCTCAGCCTCTTACACTCCACAGAATAAAGTCCCAGCCTGTTCCCCCCTCTCCCTGTAACTCAAGCCCAGGTAACATCCTGGTGAATCTCAGTTTCAGTTCAGTTTATTGTCACATGTACCGAGTTACAGTGAAAAGCTTTTGTTGTGTGCTAACCAGTCAGCAGAAAGACAAAACATGATTACAATTGAGCCGTCCACAGTGTAAACATACATGATAAGGGAATAACGTTTAGTGCAAGGTAAAGCCAGTAAAATGTCCATCATCAGCTCTGACCTCCCCACCATCAAAGTGATTTACCAGTCACTGCCTCACAAAGGCAGCCAGCATCATCTGACCCACACCACCCTGGCCACACTCTCACTGACCCACACCACCCTGGCCACACTCTCACTGACCCACACCCCCCTGGCCACACTCCCACTGACCCACACCCCCCTGGCCACACTCTCACTGACCCACACCCCCCTGGCCACACTCTCACTGACCCACACCACCCTGGCCACACTCCCACTGACCCACACCACCCTGGCCACACTCTCACTGACCCACACCCCCCTGGCCCACATTCTCACTGACCCACACCACCCGGGCCACACTCTCACTGACCCACACCACCCTGGCCACACTCTCACTGACCCACACCACCCTGGCCACCCTCTCACTGACCCACACCCCCCTGGCCACATTCTCACTGACCCACACCACCCTGGCCACGCTCTCATCTCACCCCTGCCATGGGGAAGAAGGTCCAGGAGCCTGAAAACTGTAAGGTCCAGGTTCAGGAACAGCTCCTTCCTGCAGCCATCAGGCTGTTAAACACCACAACCTCCAATACGCTCGCAACTACACAGACTATTATTATTATTATTATTGTTTACAGTGCACTATGTTTACATATTGTGTTGTGCTGCATCAAATGTGGCCAGGGTGGTGTGGGTCAGTGAGAGTGTGGCCAGGGTGGTGTGGGTCTGCTGATGCTGGCTGCCTTTGTGAGGCAGTGACTCCGGTAAATCCCTGTGATGGTGGGGCGGTCAGAGCTGGTGATGGTGGGGCGGTCAGAGCTGGTGATGGCCCTGTGATGGTGGGGCGGTCAGAGCTGGTGATGGCCCTGTGATGGTGGGGCGGTCAGAGCTGGTGATGGCCCTGTGATGGTGGGGCGGTCAGAGCTGGTGATGGCCCTGTGATGGTGGGGCGGTCAGAGCTGGTGATGGCCCTGTGATGGTGGGGCGGTCAGAGCTGGTGATGGCCCTGTGATGGTGGGGCGGTCAGAGCTGGTGATGGCCCTGTGATGGTGGGGCGGTCAGAGCTGGTGATGGCCCTGTGATGGTGGGGCGGTCAGAGCTGGTGATGGACCGGGCTGTGTCCACAACATTTTGCAGTTGTCCGATCAAGGGCAGTCCAAGGGTGACCCGTGAGGCAGTTAGGACTGTAGCAAGCAACTGCAGATGCTGGTTTACACCGAAGAGAGACACAAATTGCTGGAGCGTCTGGAGAGAAGGAATGGGGGACAATTCAGGTGGAGACCCTTCTTCAGACTGACTGAATCTGGAGGTGTGCGTTTTCACATTTCTATACACTTCTGCACCCTCTCCAACATCATGACGTAGTAACATAACACTTGCTTAGGACTTTGTTCTCTTAAAAGAACTGCAAAAGAAAATAAAATGGAAACGAAAAATGATACCTGAGGTGATGGGTCAGTAAGTTGGAATTGTGAACATTCCTAGTTACTATTCCCACTTGTTTACAGTCCTACTGAAAATCATAAGGAGAAAGATGATCAAAACTTCAAAACAAAGCAAAAATTAAATTTTAAATGAATTCATGACTCTGATTTCTTACATATTTTCGATGTAATTGTTCATTAAATGATGAGAAAAATCTTTTGCCCCCCAATGAATAACCCCAACATTGGCACAGCGGGTAGAGCTGCTGCCTCACAGCGCCGGAGACCCGGGTTCCATCCCGACCACGGGTGCTGTCTGTACGGAGTTTGTACGTTCTCCCCGTGACCTGCGTGGGTTTTCTCTGGGAGCTCTGGCTTCCTCCCACACTCCAAAGACGTGCAGGTTTGTAGGTTAATTGTAAAAATTGTCCCATGTGCGAAACTGTGCCGACCCAAGTCGTGAAAAGTGTCGTGAAAAGCCACACTTTACGAGGATACAGGGAGAGGTTGAGCAGGCTGGGATAGTGAGCTATCCCATCTACACTAGTCCCACCTGCCTGCGCTTGGTCCATATCCCTCCAAACCTGTCCTATCCATGTACCTGTCCAACTTAAACGATGGGACAGTCCCAGCCTCAACTATCTCCTCTGGCAGCTTGTTCCATACACCCACCACCCTCTGTGTGAAAGGTTACTCCTCAGATTCCTATTAAATCTTTTCCCCTTCACCTTAAACCTTTGTCCTCTGGCCCTACTCTGGGCAAGAGACTCTGTGCATCTACCCGATCTATTCCTCTGATGATTTTATGCACCTCTATAAGATCACCCCTCATCCTCCTGCGCTCCATGGAATAGAGACCCAGCCTGCTCAACCTCTCCCTGGAGCTCACACCCTCTAGTCCTGGCAACATCCTCGTCAATCTTCTCTGAACCATTTCAAGCTTGACAATATCTTTCTATGTTTCTAGTGTTGTGGGCAGATGCAGAAACCATGGGGAGTGGGGAGTGGGGAGGTGGGGTGGCAGGGGGCAGGGTGGGGAGGGAGCAGATACCTGGTCTGGTTAAATCTGTTACACCGTACACATATAAAGTAATAAAAGGACTGGACAAGCTAGATGCAGGAGAAATGTTCCCGATGTTGGGGGAGTCCAGAACCAGGGGCCACAGTCTAAGAATAAAGAGGAGGCCATCTACCAGCTACAGGCCGGTCGGTGGCACTGACATCACACCTGATGAAGACACTGGAGTGTCTGGTCCTCGCCCATCTCCACCCCCTGGTGAGACCATCAATGGATCCACTGCAGTTCGCCTACCAGACTCGCATCGGGGTGGAGGACACCATCATCTACCTACAGAACAGAGCTCTCTCACACCTGGAGAGGCCGGATAGCACTGTGACAATCATGTTCTTTGATTTCTCCAGTGCATTCAACACCATCCAGCCCGGGGCTTCTGGGGGGCAAGCTGGAGCGCACAAGAGTGGATCACCACCTCACACCCTGGATTCTAGACTACCTCACCAACCGACCACAGTATGTGAGGACAGTCTCGGACAGGGTGGTCTACAGCACTGGGGTTCCGCAGGGAACAGTGCTAGCACCATTCTTGTTCACCCTGTACACTGCGATCTTCAGGCACAGCTCTGCAGACTCCTATCTACAGAAGTTCTCTGACAACTCTGCCATCGTCGGCCTCATCACGGGTGACGATGACAGGGCGTACAGAGAACTGATCAAGGAGTTTGTGGACTGGTGCCAGCGGAACTGCCTCCGGATCAACGCGGGGAAAACCAGGGAGATGGTGGTAGATTTCCGCAGGCGCAGCCAGGTCCCCCCGACACCGGTGAACATCCAGGGAATGGGCATCGAGAGGGTGGACTCTTATAAGTACCTGGGTGTCTACCTCAACAATAAACTGGACTGGACTGAAAACACCGATGCGCTATACAGAAAGGGCCAGAGCAGACTTTATCTGCTGAGGAGACTCGGGTCCTTTGGAGTGCAGGGGGCACTGCTAAGGACCTTCTACAACACGGTGGTGGCATCGGCCATTTTCTATGGAGTGGTCTGGTGGAGCAGCAGCACCTCAGCGGTGGAAGGGAAGAGACTCGACAAGCTGGTCAGGAAGGCCAGCTCTGTCCTGGGTTGCCCCCTCGACTCAGTGCAGGCGGTGGGAGAGGAGGATGATGGCAAAACTAACATCGCTGCTGGACAACGACTCCCACCCCATGCAGGACACTCACTGCACTGAGTAGCTCCTTCAGTGACAGACTCCTTCACCCCAAGTGCGTGAAGGAGAGATATAGGAGGTCCTTCCTTCCCGCTTGCTGTGAGACTGCACAACCAGCACTGCTCCCAACAGACCAGTCAACAATAACAGCTAAGGACACACAGAAAACTGATGACAATTTATGTATCTTTTCTTTATAATGAACGATCTCTTGCCCTCCACTTTGCCTCTGTAACACTGTAAATTTCCCCGGTGAGGGACGAATAAAGGAATATATTATTATTATTATTATTAAAACTTTTTCACCCAGAGAGTTGTGAATTTGTGGAATTCTCTGCCACAGAGGGCAGTGGAGGCCAATTCACAATTAAGAGAGTTAGATAGAGCTCTAGGGGCTAGTGGAATCAAGGGATATGGGAGAAGGCAGGCACGGGTTACTGATTGTGGATGATCAGCCATGATCATAATGAATGGCGGTGCTGGCTCGAAGGGCCAAATGGCCTCCTGGGTGAAAATGTTCCTTCCCATCTCAGTTTTAAACGGCCTCCCCTTTATTCTTAGACTGTGGCTCCTGGTTCTGGACTTCCCCAACATTGGGAACATTTTTCCTGCATCTAGCTTGTCCAGTCCTTTTATAATTTTATATGTTGAGAGGGAGATAGATCAGCCACGATTGAATTGCGGAGTGGACTCGATGGGCTGAATGGCCAAATTCTCCCATGTCTATTGGTCTTGAATCCACACCAACCATCGATCCCCGTTCACACCACTTCTACATTCTATTCTAATCCACTCCCTACACACTAGGACCACTTACAGAGGACCGATCACCCGACAAACCTGCACGTCTTTGGAGTGTGGGGGGAAACCGGAGCACCCGGAGAAAACCCACGCAGGTCACGGGGAGAACGTACAGACAGCACCCGTAGTCGGGATGGCACCCGGGTCTCCGGCGCTGTGAGGCAGCAACTCTACCGCTAATCCGTTCAGTAAAGGACAGTGTGGGGGTGGGGGGAAGAGGAGGGGGGGGGGGGAGGAGGGGAAGAGGGGGGGGGAAGGGGGAGGAGAGGGGGAAGGAGGGTGGGTGAGATGGGGGGTGGAGGGGGGAAGGGGGAGGAGGGGGAGAGGGGGAAGGAGGGGGGAGAGATGGGGGGGAGGGGGGAAGAGGGGGAGAGGAGGGGGAAGGAGGGGGGGAGAGGAGGGGGGAAGAGGAGGGACAGTGGAAGCCCCCACCCCTCCCAGAGGGGGAGGGAGACTCACCTGGACGTGAGGTGAGTGAGTTGATCGGAGGGGTGCAGAATACGACACGTGGTGACCGTGTAGGTGGAGCTCGTGCTGCACATGGATTTACCAGGGTAGTGGACTGGGGGAGAGAGAGAGAGAGGGAGGGAGAGGGGGAGGGAGAGGGGGGAGAGGGGGGGAGAGAGGGGGAGAGAGAGGGGGGGAGAGAGGGGGGAGAGAGGGGGGGAGAGAGGGGGGGAGAGAGGGGGGGAGAGAGGGGGGGAGAGAGGGGGGGAGAGAGGGAACAAGGCACAGCAGAAAAGGTACATCAGCAGCAGTTACAGTGAGAGTTCAGCATCGATCGTTAAGTGCGGCTGCAGCCGTCACCCGTCCGCTCCAAACCACCGGAGCACAGACGCAAGGAACTGCAGTGCCACTTCACCAAGAAAAGACACAGAGTGCTGGAGTGGGGGAGTGGTCAGTGTGGGGTTGGGGCAGTCAGTGTGGGGGTGGGGCAGTCAGTGTGGGGGTGGGGCAGTCAGTGTGGGGGTGGGGCAGTCAGTGTGGGGGTGGGGCAGTCAGTGTGGGGGTGGGGGAGTGGTCAGTGTGGGGGTGGGGCGGTCAGTGTGGGTAAGGGGAGTGGTCAGTGGGGGGGGGTGGTCAGTGTGGAGTGGGGGGAGTGGTCAGTGTGGGGGTGGGGGAGTGGTCAGTGTGGGGGTGGGGCAGTCAGTGTGGGGGGAGCGGTCAGTGTGGGGGTGGGGCAGTCAGTGTGGGGGGAGCGGTCAGTGTGGGGGTGGGGGAGTGGTCAGTGTGGGGGTGGGGCGGTCAGTGTGGGTAAGGGGAGTGGTCAGTGGGGGGGTGGTCAGTGTGGAGTGGGGGGAGTGGTCAGTGTGGGGGGGGAGCGGTCAGTGTGGGGGGGGGAGCGGTCAGTGTGGAGTGGGGGGGTGGTCACCTCTCATCTGGGGTCTCCCACGGGTGTGGGGTTGGCGGTGGGGGTGTGGTCGGTGTGGGGGAGTGGTCAGTGTGGGGGTGGGGGAGCGGTCAGTGTGGGGGGTGGGGCAGTCAGTGTGGGTGGGGGAGCGGTCAGTGTGGGGGTGGGGCAGTCAGTGTGGGGTGGGGGAGCGGTCAGTGTGGGGGTGGGGGAGCGGTCAGTGAGGGGGTGGGGGAGCGGTCAGTGTGGGGGTGGGGAGCAGTCAGTGTGGCGGTGGGGAGCGGTCAGTGTGGGGGTGGGGAGTGGTCAGTGTGGAGCGGGGGGGCAGTCAGTGTGGAGTGGGGGGTGTGGTCAGTGTGGGGGTGGGGCGGTCAGTGTGGGGGTGGGGGAGTGGTCAGTGTGGGGGTGGGGGAGTGGTCAGTGAGGGGCAGTCAGTGTGGGGGAGTGGTCAGTGTGGAGTGTGGGGATGGGGCAGTCATTGTGGGGGTGGGGGAGCGGTCAGTATGGGGGTGGGGCGGTCAGTGTGGGGGTGGGGCAGTCAGTGTGGGGTGGGGCGGTCAGTGTGGGGGTGAGGGAGCGGTCAGTGTGGGGGTGGGGCGGTCAGTGTGGGGGTGGGGGAGCGGTCAGTGTGGGGGTGGGGCAGTCAGTGTGGGGGTGGGGTAGCGGTCAGTGCGGGGGTGGGGCAGTCAGTGTGGGGGTGGGGGAGCGGTCAGTGCGGGGGTGGGGCAGTCAGTGTGGGGGTGGGGGAGCGGTCAGTGTGGGGGTGGGGGAGCGGTCAGTGTGGGGGTGGGGCAGTCAGTGTGGGGGTGTGGGAGCGGTCAGTGTGGGGGTGGGGGAGCGGTCAGTGTGAGGGTGGGGGAGCGGTCAGTGTGGGGGGGGCAGTCAGTGTGGGGGTGGGGCAGTCAGTGTGGGGGTGGGGCGGTCAGTGTGGGGGTGGGGGAGCGGTCAGTGTGGGGGTGGGGAGCGGTCAGTGTGGGGGTGGGGCGGTCAGTGTGGAGTGGGGGGTGTGGTCAGTGTGGGGGTGGGGAGCGGTCAGTGTGGGGGAGCGGTCAGTGTGGGGGAGCGGTCAGTGTGGGGGTGGGGGAGCGGTCAGTGTGGGGGTGGGGCGGTCAGTGTGGAGTGGGGGGTGTGGGGGTGGGGAGCAGTCAGTGTGGGGGAGCGGTCAGTGTGGGGGAGTGGTCAGTGTGGAGCGGGGGGGGCAGTCAGTGTGGAGTGGGGGTGTGGTCAGTGTGGGGGTGGGGAGTGGTCAGTGTGGGGGGTGTGGTCAGTGTGGGGGTGGGGAAGTGGTCAGTGTGGGGGAGTGGTCAGTGTGGGGGAGTGGTCAGTGTGGAGCGGGGGGGGCAGTCAGTGTGGAGTGGTGGGTGTGGTCAGTGTGGGGCTGGGGAGTGGTCAGTGTGGGGAGGGTTCAGTGTGGGGGAGTGGTCAGTGTGGGGGTGGGGCGATCAGTGTGGGGGTGGGGCAGTCAGTGTGGGGGTGGGGGAGTGGTCAGTGTGGGGGTGGGGTGGTCAGTGTGGGGGTGGGGCGGTCAGTGTGGGGGGTGGGGAGTGGTCAGTGTGGGGGTGGGGTGGTCAGTGTGGGGGTGGGGCAGTCAGTGTGGGGGTGGGGGAGCGGTCAGTGTGGGGGTGGGGTGGTCAGTGTGGGGGTAAGGGGAGTGGTCAGTGTGGGGGTGGTCAGTGTGGAGTGGGGGAGTGGTCAGTGTGGGGGTGGGGCGGTCAGTGTGGGGGTGGGGCGGTCAGTGTGGGGGTGGAGCAGTCAGTGTGGGGGTGGGGCGGTCAGTGCGGGGGTGGGGCAGTCAATGTGGGGGTGGGGGAGTGGTCAGTGTGGGGGTGGGGTTGTCAGTGTGGGGGTGGGGCGGTCAGTGTGGGGGTGGGGGAGTGGTCAGTGTGGGGGTGGGTTGGTCAGTGTGTGGGTGGGGCAGTCAGTGTGGGGGTGGGGCAGTCAGTGTGGGGGTGGGGCGATCAGTGTGGGGGTGGGGCGGTCAGTGTGGGGGTGGGGCAGTCATTGTGGGGGTGGGGCAGTCAGTGTGGGGGTGGGGCGGTCAGTGTGGGGGTGGTCAGTGTGGAGTGGGGGGTGTGGTCAGTGTGGGTGGGGGGAGCGGTCAGTGTGGGGGTGGTCAGTGTGGGGGTGGGGAGCGGTCAGTGTGGGGGTGGGGAACGGTCAGTGTGGGGGAGTGGTCAGTGTGGAGCGGGGGGGCAGTCAGTGTGGAGTGGGGGTGTGTGGTCAGTGTGGGGGTGGGGGAGTGGTCAGTGTGGGGGAGTGGTCAGTGTGGGGGTGGGGGAGTGGTCAGTGTGGCGGTGGGGGAGTGGTCAGTGAGGGGCAGTCAGTGTGGGGGTGGGGCAGTCAGTGTGGGGGTGGGGCAGTCAGTGTGGGGGAGCGGTCAGTGTGGGGGATTGGTCAGTGTGGGGGAGTGGTCAGTGTGGGGGTGGGGCGGTCAGTGTGGAGTGGGGGGTGTGGTCAGTGTGGGGGTGGGGAGCGGTCAGTGTGGGGGAGCGGTCAGTGTGGGGGAGCGGTCAGTGTGGGGGTGGGGGAGCGGTCAGTGTGGGGGTGGGGCGGTCAGTGTGGAGTGGGGGGTGGGGAGCAGTCAGTGTGGGGGAGCGGTCAGTGCGGGGGAGTGGTCAGTGTGGAGCGGGGGGGGGGCAGTCAGTGTGGAGTGGGGTGTGGTCAGTGTGGGGGTGGGGAGTGGTCAGTGTGGGGGGTGTGGTCAGTGTGGGGGTGGGGAGTGGTCAGTGTGGGGGAGTGGTCAGTGTGGGGGAGTGGTCAGTGTGGAGCGGGGGGGGCAGTCAGTGTGGAGTGGTGGGTGTGGTCAGTGTGGGGCTGGGGAGTGGTCAGTGTGGGGAGTGTTCAGTGTGGGGGAGTGGTCAGTGTGGGGGTGGGGCGATCAGTGTGGGGGTGGGGCAGTCAGTGTGGGGGTGGGGGAGTGGTCAGTGTGGGGGTGGGGTGGTCAGTGTGGGGGTGGGGCGGTCAGTGTGGGGGTGGGGAGTGGTCAGTGTGGGGGTGGGGTGGTCAGTGTGGGGGTGGGGCAGTCAGTGTGGGGGTGGGGGAGCGGTCAGTGTGGGGGTGGGGTGGTCAGTGTGGGGGTAAGGGGAGTGGTCAGTGTGGGGGTGGTCAGTGTGGAGTGGGGGAGTGGTCAGTGTGGGGGTGGGGCGGTCAGTGTGGGGGTGGGGGAGTGGTCAGTGTGGGGGTGGGTTGGTCAGTGTGTGGGTGGGGCAGTCAGTGTGGGGGTGGGGCAGTCAGTGTGGGGGTGGGGCGATCAGTGTGGGGGTGGGCGGTCAGTGTGGGGGTGGGGCAGTCATTGTGGGGGTGGGGCAGTCAGTGTGGGGGTGGGGCGGTCAGTGTGGGGGTGGTCAGTGTGGAGTGGGGGGTGTGGTCAGTGTGGGTGGGGGGAGCGGTCAGTGTGGGGGTGGTCAGTGTGGGGGTGGGGAGCGGTCAGTGTGGGGGTGGGGAACGGTCAGTGTGGGGGAGTGGTCAGTGTGGAGCGGGGGGGCAGTCAGTGTGGAGTGGGGGTGTGTGGTCAGTGTGGGGGTGGGGGAGTGGTCAGTGTGGGGGAGTGGTCAGTGTGGGGGTGGGGGAGTGGTCAGTGTGGGGGTGGGGGAGTGGTCAGTGAGGGGCAGTCAGTGTGGGGGTGGGGCAGTCAGTGTGGGGATGGGGCAGTCAGTGTGGGGGTGGGGGAGCGGTCAGTATGGGGGTGGGGCGGTCAGTGTGGGGGTGGGGCAGTCAGTGTGGGGGTGGGGCGGTCAGTGTGGGGGTGAGGGAGCGGTCAGTGTGGGGGTGGGGCGGTCAGTGTGGGGGTGGGGGAGCGGTCAGTGTGGGGGTGGGGCAGTCAGTGTGGGGGTGGGGGAGCGGTCAGTGCGGGGGTGGGGCAGTCAGTGTGGGGGTGGGGGAGCGGTCAGTGCGGGGGTGGGGCAGTCAGTGTGGGGGTGGGGGAGCGGTCAGTGTGGGGGTGGGGGAGCGGTCAGTGTGGGGGTGGGGCAGTCAGTGTGGGGGTGTGGGAGCGGTCAGTGTGGGGGTGGGGGAGCGGTCAGTGTGAGGGTGGGGGAGCGGTCAGTGTGGGGGGGGCAGTCAGTGTGGGGGTGGGGCAGTCAGTGTGGGGGTGGGGCGGTCAGTGTGGGGGTGGGGGAGCGGTCAGTGTGGGGGTGGGGAGCGGTCAGTGTGGGGGTGGGGCGGTCAGTGTGGAGTGGGGGGTGTGGTCAGTGTGGGGGTGGGGAGCGGTCAGTGTGGGGGAGCGGTCAGTGTGGGGGAGCGGTCAGTGTGGGGGTGGGGGAGCGGTCAGTGTGGGTGGGGCGGTCAGTGTGGAGTGGGGGGTGTGGGGGTGGGGAGCAGTCAGTGTGGGGGAGCGGTCAGTGTGGGGGAGTGGTCAGTGTGGAGCGGGGGGGGCAGTCAGTGTGGAGTGGGGGTGTGGTCAGTGTGGGGGTGGGGAGTGGTCAGTGTGGGGGGTGTGGTCAGTGTGGGGGTGGGGAGTGGTCAGTGTGGGGGAGTGGTCAGTGTGGGGGAGTGGTCAGTGTGGAGCGGGGGGGGGCAGTCAGTGTGGAGTGGTGGGTGTGGTCAGTGTGGGGCTGGGGAGTGGTCAGTGTGGGGAGGGTTCAGTGTGGGGGAGTGGTCAGTGTGGGGGTGGGGCGATCAGTGTGGGGGTGGGGCAGTCAGTGTGGGGGTGGGGGAGTGGTCAGTGTGGGGGTGGGGTGGTCAGTGTGGGGGTGGGGCGGTCAGTGTGGGGGTGGGGGAGTGGTCAGTGTGGGGGTGGGGTGGTCAGTGTGGGGGTGGGGCAGTCAGTGTGGGGGTGGGGGAGCGGTCAGTGTGGGGGTGGGGTGGTCAGTGTGGGGGTAAGGGGAGTGGTCAGTGTGGGGGTGGTCCAGTGTGGAGTGGGGGAGTGGTCAGTGTGGGGGTGGGGCGGTCAGTGTGGGGGTGGGGCGGTCAGTGTGGGGGTGGGGCAGTCAGTGTGGGGGTGGGGCGGTCAGTGCGGGGGTGGGGCAGTCAATGTGGGGTGGGGGAGTGGTCAGTGTGGGGGTGGGGTTGTCAGTGTGGGGGTGGGGCGGTCAGTGTGGGGGTGGGGGAGTGGTCAGTGTGGGGGTGGGTTGGTCAGTGTGTGGGTGGGGCAGTCAGTGTGGGGGTGGGGCAGTCAGTGTGGGGGTGGGGCGATCAGTGTGGGGGTGGGGCGGTCAGTGTGGGGGTGGGGCAGTCATTGTGGGGGTGGGGCAGTCAGTGTGGGGGTGGGGCGGTCAGTGTGGGGGTGGTCAGTGTGGAGTGGGGGGTGTGGTCAGTGTGGGTGGGGGGAGCGGTCAGTGTGGGGGTGGTCAGTGTGGGGGTGGGGAGCGGTCAGTGTGGGGGTGGGGAACGGTCAGTGTGGGGGAGTGGTCAGTGTGGAGCGGGGGGGCAGTCAGTGTGGAGTGGGGGTGTGTGGTCAGTGTGGGGGTGGGGGAGTGGTCAGTGTGGGGGAGTGGTCAGTGTGGGGGTGGGGGAGTGGTCAGTGTGGGGGTGGGGGAGTGGTCAGTGAGGGGCAGTCAGTGTGGGGGTGGGGCAGTCAGTGTGGGGGTGGGGCAGTCAGTGTGGGGGAGCGGTCAGTGTGGGGGATTGGTCAGTGTGGGGGAGTGGTCAGTGTGGGGGTGGGGAAGTGGTCAGTGTGGGGTGGGGGAGTGGTCAGTGTGGGGCAGTCAGTGTGGGGGTGGGGCAGTCAGTGTGGGGGTGGGGCGGTCAGTGTGGGGGTGGGGCGGTCAGTGTGGGGGTGGGGGAGCGGTCAGTGTGGGGTTGGGGCAGTCAGTGTGGGGGTGGGGCGGTCAGTGTGGGGTTGGGGGAGCGGTCAGTGTGGGGGTGGTCAGTGTGGAGTGGGGGGAGTGGTCAGTGTGGGGGTGGGGGAGTGGTCAGTGTGGGGGTGGGGTGGTCAGTGTGGGGGTGGTCAGTGTGGAGTGGGGGGAGTGGTCAGTGCGGGGGTGGGGCAGTCAGTGTGGGGGTGGGGCAGTCAGTGTGGGGGTGGGGGAGCGGTCAGTGTGGGGGTGGGGTGGTCAGTGTGGGGGTAAGGGGAGTGGTCAGTGTGGGGGTGGTCAGTGTGGAGTGGGGGAGTGGTCAGTGTGGGGGTGGGCGGTCAGTGTGGGGGTGGGGCGGTCAGTGTGGGGGTGGGGCAGTCAGTGTGGGGGTGGGGCGGTCAGTGCGGGGGTGGGGCAGTCAGTGTGGGGGTGGGGGAGTGGTCAGTGTGGGGGTGGGGTTGTCAGTGTGGGGGTGGGGCGGTCAGTGTGGGGGTGGGGGAGTGGTCAGTGTGGGGGTGGGTTGGTCAGTGTGTGGGTGGGGCAGTCAGTGTGGGGGTGGGGCAGTCAGTGTGGGGGTGGGGCGATCAGTGTGGGGGTGGGGCGGTCAGTGTGGGGGTGGGGCAGTCATTGTGGGGGTGGGGCAGTCAGTGTGGGGGTGGGGCGGTCAGTGTTGGGGGTGGGGCGGTCAGTGTGGGGGTGGTCAGTGTGGAGTGGGGGGTGTGGTCAGTGTGGGTGGGGGGAGCGGTCAGTGTGGGGGTGGTCAGTGTGGGGGTGGGGAGCGGTCAGTGTGGGGGTGGGGAACGGTCAGTGTGGGGGAGTGGTCAGTGTGGAGCGGGGGGGCAGTCAGTGTGGAGTGGGGGGGTGTGGTCAGTGTGGGGTGGGGGAGTGGTCAGTGTGGGGGAGTGGTCAGTGTGGGGGTGGGGGAGTGGTCAGTGTGGGGGTGGGGGAGTGGTCAGTGAGGGGCAGTCAGTGTGGGGGTGGGGCAGTCAGTGTGGGGGTGGGGCAGTCAGTGTGGGGGAGCGGTCAGTGTGGGGGATTGGTCAGTGTGGGGGAGTGGTCAGTGTGGGGGTGGGGGAAGTGGTCAGTGTGGGGGTGGGGGAGTGGTCAGTGTGGGGCAGTCAGTGTGGGGGTGGGGCAGTCAGTGTGGGGGTGGGGCGGTCAGTGTGGGGGTGGGGCGGTCAGTGTGGGGGTGGGGGAGCGGTCAGTGTGGGGTTGGGGCAGTCAGTGTGGGGGTGGGGCGGCCAGTGTGGGGTTGGGGGAGCGGTCAGTGTGGGGGTGGTCAGTGTGGAGTGGGGGGAGTGGTCAGTGTGGGGGGTGGGGCGGTCAGTGTGGGGGTGGGGCGGTCAGTGTGGGGGTGGGGCAGTCAGTGTGGGGGTGGGGCGGTCAGTGCGGGGGTGGGGCAGTCAGTGTGGGGGTGGGGGAGTGGTCAGTGTGGGGGTGGGGTTGTCAGTGTGGGGGTGGGGGCGGTCAGTGTGGGGGTGGGGGAGTGGTCAGTGTGGGGGTGGGTTGGTCAGTGTGTGGGTGGGGCAGTCAGTGTGGGGGTGGGGCAGTCAGTGTGGGGGTGGGGCGATCAGTGTGGGGGTGGGGCGGTCAGTGTGGGGGTGGGGCAGTCATTGTGGGGGTGGGGCAGTCAGTGTGGGGGTGGGGCGGTCAGTGTGGGGGTGGTCAGTGTGGAGTGGGGGGTGTGGTCAGTGTGGGTGGGGGGAGCGGTCAGTGTGGGGGTGGTCAGTGTGGGGGTGGGGAGCGGTCAGTGTGGGGGTGGGGAACGGTCAGTGTGGGGGAGTGGTCAGTGTGGAGCGGGGGGGCAGTCAGTGTGGAGTGGGGGGGTGTGGTCAGTGTGGGGTGGGGGAGTGGTCAGTGTGGGGGAGTGGTCAGTGTGGGGGTGGGGGAGTGGTCAGTGTGGGGGTGGGGGAGTGGTCAGTGAGGGGCAGTCAGTGTGGGGGTGGGGCAGTCAGTGTGGGGGTGGGGCAGTCAGTGTGGGGGAGCGGTCAGTGTGGGGGATTGGTCAGTGTGGGGGAGTGGTCAGTGTGGGGGTGGGGAAGTGGTCAGTGTGGGGGTGGGGGAGTGGTCAGTGTGGGGCAGTCAGTGTGGGGGTGGGGCAGTCAGTGTGGGGGTGGGGCGGTCAGTGTGGGGGTGGGGCGGTCAGTGTGGGGGTGGGGGAGCGGTCAGTGTGGGGTTGGGGCAGTCAGTGTGGGGGTGGGGCGGCCAGTGTGGGGTTGGGGGAGCGGTCAGTGTGGGGGTGGTCAGTGTGGAGTGGGGGGAGTGGTCAGTGTGGGGGTGGGGGAGTGGTCAGTGTGGGGGTGGGGTGGTCAGTGTGGGGGTGGTCAGTGTGGAGTGGGGGGAGTGGTCAGTGCGGGGGTGGGGCAGTCAGTGTGGGGGTGGGGCAGTCAGTGTGGGGG